>NC_092688.1:34275737-34510737 GCF_964275005.1 Diadema setosum | reverse complement strand
AATGATATAGGATCACATTCAATTATTTCATAGTAATCTAAAGTCGGAAAATTGTGACCAGCGTCTTTCTTCATTGAGTCCTCATATAAAACATAGATATAAATTACAAAAATCTCTGTGATCAGAAGTAATTGCATTTTTCGAATCAAAATGGACACATAAACATACCTCGAATATTTACACTACTTAACAACATCTGGTCACGTTCCATCCCACCATTAAGAGAGAGAGAGAGAGAGAGAGATAAATCTTAGTCATGTATTGGGATTTTGAAACACTTAACTGGTTACTTTGATTTTCGCATCCCTAGAAGACACAATTATAGACCTATGTGACCCTGCACCACAAAACACACAAAAAGTCACCAGACATGGAATTTTAGTTAAGGGTAGGTTCTGAAAGACCAAACTCTTCAATTCAAATGGATTTTCCTAACCTGTATAAATATTGGAAAGAAAACGCACATTCTGTAAAAGTTTGAACTCAGAAAAGAGGCTGTGAAGTACAGGGTCTATTCAAGTGCCTAATCTCTATACATGTACTATCAAAGCCGTGCTACCAGCGCCATGCATGGGACAAAAAAAAAAAACTCGATGTAAACCACAGTAGCAACAACAATGAAGGGATTATCAAATTAAGCTGAAATTCAGCATGCTTAATCAACACATTCTGTTCATAATAAATGTGAACTTTCAAAGCAGTAGCATCATCCTTTTAAAAGTTATTAGAGTTCAAAGTGAAGAGTGTGCGAATGATTTTCAAGAAATTAAAAGGGGCTTGTAAGAAAAACCTGATTTTTTTTTTACTTTACCAAAAAAAGGGGTTGTAGAAAAAGTGCTGAAAACCCACTTTCCCATTCCATTTATGGTTCTAAACTTAGGGATAACGTAGAAGAAGAATAGCTCTTTCAGAAAATACTAGGTGTTTCAAAAAACATTTCCCACTTTTGATTCTTAATAATTCAAAAACTATATATCAGATAACACTGACATTGATATGAGTGATAGCTGAATAGTGTACAATTTGGTTGTAGGTAGTTTAAATATGAAAGCATAAATAAGTTTCATGAAATCCATGATTAATTTCACAGTTAGGTTCCAGACTTTGCTCTATTTTCAACCCTCTGTACAAAATTTCACTTTGCACAGGGGTCAATGGGTGTGTATGGGAGTGTGTGGTTAACACCCTGACAATGGTCCTGAACAATGGCCAGGGTTTGAATGCTTCATTATTCATTCATGAGAAATTCCACTATCACAGCTAGTCTTTATTCAGCCTCTGGCAGTATCTGTGTAAAGTCAAACGCCTGTCGATACTGTCGTAGAGTCGCGTCAGTGCTCTCCCTACTTCTGAAAAACAAAATTACAATGAATACCTTCTGTTGTATCGTAAACGTGGTGACGGGAAGTAAAGAAAATTAATTAGAGTATATAGGCTACACTTGTGTATATGGAGCCTTAAATAAATGTACTCTGAAAGAAATCGCCCCAATGATAAATGCTGCTGAACTCTTTACCAAAATGATCTCTTTTTATCGAAAAAGTGAAAAATTTGTCAGACTATTTAATTAGTAGACAGTTGTATTAAAATGAGGAACTTTAGATCATTCATGCTTATTTATGTCCCAAATTTAGTGATATGTCAGAAGCAAAATTTGAAAATGATTGCCAGCTGGAATGAAATGTGGTGTTTGCAAGCACTCTACCGAGCATGAATTCAGACTAGCAGTGCCCAGGGCAATCCACATGAATTATTGATTAAGCATTCATGTGCCAGGGAGCGCCAGACTGACGCCTAGTCAACAGGTGGTTCAGGCATGTCCATTGTTCAGGGCCATTGTCAGCACACACTCACATACACATCATTGGTTCCTGTGCGAAGTTCAATTTTTGTACAGAGGGTTAAAATTTGACCAAAATCTGAAACCTTACTTCAAAATCAATCTTAGATTTAATGAAACTGATTTATGATTTCACGTGCAAATCACCTCCAATCAAATTGTACACTATCCAGCTATTACTCATATCAATGAGTTTTATCGAATGAAAAGTTTTTGACATATTTATGATCAAAAGTGGGAAATGTTTTTTGAAACACCTAGTATGAACAACTAAAAAATGGCTCGGTTGACCCGTTTCACCTTTCTTGAGTCCTGACATAAAATCAAGGGTTGCGACTTTTTGTTTGTTTTGTGATGCATGCGACTTTTTGATTGTTTTGTGATGCATAGTCACCTATAATACTCGAAGCTGATGTAACTACATCTAAACCAGGTAAGGCCTATATCTCCTTGCAACTTGAATGACATTGTGTTCTTGTGTCGTTTCATCCACAGTCAGTCATCATTTATCATGATTGTAGATGTGTCCGTACATTCTACTCTACGATGCTTGTCTTCGATGCTTCCACACATCTAAGTGGTTCCCAATCTCCAACATGCATGGCAACTGATGAAGGGCAGCGTAATCCAGATACACTGTATATCGAAGTTCGTCTTTTCTTCATTTCTCCATTTTTACGTCATGCGCACAAAGGTAATGCCAGTCCGTGTGCGTTGTCTCCTGATTGCGCTGAAGATGGACGGTATAGATATAGAACAAGATGTGTTATACGTGAAATGCCACATGTTCATTTAAACGATACTCACAAAACCGACGTCAGAAAATAGAAATGTATTTTTTTCTCACAAAATCCATGTACTTCCGTCTTGTAGTGTAAGGTCAATGCGAGGACGAATAAAGTTGCTTATAAAGGTCACATATACCAGCACCTGTTTTCAGAGAATATTGATGTAGGCCTACTATAGGTTTCTTTCATGTAAGGATAGGCGCTACAACGGCTGAAAGTACTTTAATCTTGCAAACGTCACATGACAAAGACCTGACTAAGATTAAGTTTATCTTCATTCCTATCATCACACCATGGGGTCGTTGTTGTATAATGCATTCATATGCACCACAAACAGGATAACTTCAATTCTTGTCGTTAAAAAAGGCGATTGATTAACATGTCTCAATGGCTTGCCGCCCCCCCCCCCCACCAAAAAAAAAAAAAAAAAAAATAGAACCATCTCTGTAGGGTTTCCGGTAGCTATAGGTCCATTCAAGGTAGCACAGAACAACGGCTCACTTGGTATGCATATCCACACCAGTTCATTTGTGGAGCGGCACCCTTTATTCAAAAGTGATCTAGGCCCCAATCTATGTTGTGCGTAAAATTTACAGCGTGGAGAAGATACTCAGGCTTGTCGATAAACAAAATAGCCTTCAAGCACCGGCTTGTATTAAAATATCTAAATCCACTCTTCGTGATTATTCCTATCAAGCTTCAGGCATTACCTCGAGGGGGAAGAAAACTTTGCATTATAACGAGTGTCAAAAAAAAAATATAACAGGACCCTCTGCAATGTTTATCTTAAAAATAGTCAATAAATCCAAATACAATTTTAAAGTATGAAACTACAATTCTAATGCCCACATCTTACAGAAAACCCATCCGATTTGCTTCAGTGGTCAAAGAGAAATGAGGATTTTGTAGAGCATGGCAGGCATCTCCTCCCTCCAAGTTCTGTCCATTGTGTTCACACATTTACATGCAGTTCCAAGAGCATCCAAGAGCTAAACTTGAATCAGACCCATAACATGCTTTACAACAATCCACGTTTTCCCTGTGGCGGATCGGGGGGGGGGGGGGGCCTCCGGGCGCGCGCCCCGTCCTTTGTTGTCAAAACAAAAGAAATAAAAAGAAAAATGAGATGAAACTCGGAAGTAGCACCAGAAGTATTTTTGCGCCCCCCCCCCCCTTTACGGAATTCCTGGATCCGCCCCTGTTTCTCTGTGACCACTGAACCAACTTCAATAGGATTTTCTGCAAAATAGAGCTAATATGTTATGTCTTAACACCCTGAAGTAGCATTTAGACGATTTAATCATATTGGACACGTTGGAAGTTATTAATGCGAAAATGTGATTGTAGTTTTGGGGGGACATATTGTATTAATCACGTGATATCATGCAAACTTTGGAAAGGCATCGTTTCAGAACCTTTTGGAAATTAAAGTCTTTAAAGTGGCATTCGGTATTACTCCAATCAAAAAGAAAAATCATCATGAGAGAAGAAAAGAAACTTTCAGTATTAATTCTCTATCACTTTTTTTTTCTACATTTCGAGGTTACTTTTGGAGACTAAAGAGGGACTAGCAATGCAGGTATTCTTACACGCGCGTGGCTCCAGAAATACATGACAGCATAAGCACTCCCACGAACATCCCTGCGAAAAGACCAGGGTTAAATGATCCACCTGTAGGGTTTACAAAAGAAGAATCAGGGTAGCGAAATTGAAACAGGTATGGCGCACACATTAAAAACAAAACCACCTATAAAGAGTGGAAAACATGTGTTGTTAGAATGCAGGACAGACAGGATCCAAACAGATTATGTCGATGGCATGATTCGAGATAATGTGATTTCATATCATCTTTTCTCCTGTTTTGAAAGGTATTGGAACAAAAGAAATAAAAATGAAAAAACCATCTCACTTAAAAGCAATACCCAAAGTCGCTCCGTGCGAAAATCTCAAGGCCCTGTCACACCTTTCCGGGTGAGCTACCCGGGCTTGTTGCGAGTAGGGATTTGCCAGCACGCAGGAGAATTTTCTGTGAGCGGACAAGGATGTTGGCGAGTTCTGTACTTGCGTCTTACTGCTAGGCCCGCGCGTGCTATTTACCTGCTACTTGCGTGTATTCCATGTGACCTGCGTAAGAGTTTTGAAACCGATCCATTTTCAGCGGCATACGGGGACTGCGAAGTACCTGTGTGGGAGTTGCCTGCGAGGTGCTGGCGCTAAGGGCCTCCCAATGTGTTCTGCGTGTACCTCTGCGGGAAACCCCCGCGACTCACCCGGAACGAGTTTTGAGCATGCTCAAGACCTTGTCACACCGTGTCTGGGGAAGCCTTGTGGGTTGACTTGGGGAAAAAAAAAATGCTACCCGGACCTCGTAGCAGTTGGTCCCCATATGACAGTGCCTAGCGCGTATCTCGGCCGTAGTTGCCCGGAGGTGCGAACGCAAGTCCGATTTACCCGCAGCCAAGTTTTGAGCATGACCAAAACTGTCTCCTGGTGAGATGCGGGGATTGCCCACAGAGGTCCACGCAGAACGCCACTAGGAGTCCCTTAGCGGCAGCACCTCGCAGGCAACTCCCACGCAGATACTTCGCAGCTGTAACGCAGGTACTTCGTAGTCCCCGTATGCGGCCAAGGTAATGACATTCTCTGGGACTTCTGCGCCATTCCTTTGGAGGAATTCCGTCATCGAGTTGTCAGCCCTCACTCGCAACGCATGCACCTGACACGCAGGGTCCAGCAGGTAAGACGCATGCTAAGCTTACCGAAATCCTTGTATGACTATAAAATTTGTCCTGGGTGCTGGAAAAACCCCACACGCAACGAGCCCGCCAGCTTGCCCGGAATTAAGTGTGACAGGGCCTAAACTTGGCTGCGGGTGAATAGGACTTGCGTGAGCAACTCCGGGTAACTATACGGGTGAGATACATGCTACGTACTGTCATGTGCGGGTCATCTGCGGGGACCTCCGGGTAGTAAAATTTGTTCTTCGCAAGTCCCACGCAAGGCTTACCCGGAAAGGTGTGACACGGCCTTCATCCAGGAATAACCCTCTACGCAGTCCTACAGCAGGCTCATCTTTGGGAGCCTTTACACGCACTCTTTGAAAGAGGGTGCTATCCTTGATCTATGGTGATGCAGCATTATACTGGCCCTAACTATAGCTGGAGCGGGCGTACCAAGAAAGCTGGATGTAACCCTCAGTGACACAATGAGGATCATCAAAGGTTGCCTCCGTCCTACACCAGTTAAGTAGGCACTCTACTTGCCTGTACTTTCATTTCCCTACCATCTCTACGCAGAAAAACAAAAACACGCTTATTAGATAGTGAAGAAGACCACCAAAGACCCCTCCCCCCAAAAAACAAAACAAAAACAAAAACAAAAACAAAAACTTCTGCACACCTGAATCTAGGAATCTGAAGATATAACCCTTTGGATACTATAAAAATAGCCTTTGCTCGAGCTGTTCTTTCATTGGGCGTGTAGCGACCCTTTCTAGCTCCGACCCCAACACGATCAGATAGTGGAAGAACGAATGGCAAGAGTTGGACACGGTCATCCAATCTACTATAGTACCAGATATCAATACCCCTCATCCCGTCTTTACAGGAGAGACATGGTAACATTCGACCGTCTGAGAACAGGAGTTGGTTACTTCAATACCTATATGCAGCGCTTGAGTCTAATCTCTCAAGCTGTCCGTGTGGTCACCTAGAACAGATGTCCCATCAGACTCCGTGTGAGAGTCCCGGGGCCTGTTTCATAAAGTTGTTCGTAAAGTTAGGCACGACTTTACGAACGACTTGAATAAAGATTATGACAAGCCAAGTGGGTTTCAAGTTTTCAGTTGAAAGTGTAATTTTACCTAAATATATATACATGATATAGAGGAAATATTGACATACAGTCGTACCTTGTTAAAATTAATGTAAGGGAAACAAGAATTGCACACATTTTGGCACTTCATATTCCAGTCATACGTAAAGTCATGTATAACTTTACGAACAGCTTTATGAAATAGGGCCGCGACCTGGTTCCACCCGCAGGAATAGAGGTGGACTTGTCAGATGATACCCCTGAATCCATGTGCTGGATTCGGCAGCTCAGCGACATGGTACAGAGTAGATTATATGCAAGAAAAAGAACACGAAGTCAGTCAAAATGACTATTTTTGCTCCAGATTATTTCCTCCGTGATGATTTACGCTGAACAAGACGTATGGATTGTATAGTGTTTCACGTATGATTGATACATGAATTTACTATTCATAATTATATGTATTTGAAAATTTGACAGCAATATCGAAATCATATTAAACTGAAAATATGAAAGCAAAATCGAAACTAAATTAATCTGAAATTATACATACTTATGAAAACATGTTATTGATGAACGATTCGACAAAAATGGAGATAACAGGTAGACAAAAACACTGTCAGAGAAGGATATTGTAATACTTACCACCAGCGGGACATTTAAGTTTGAACCTGAACAATGTCGAAAATCTCCACTCGCCGATGTCGGCGTCGCAGTAAATATCAGCACTGTCTGAGGAGTACTTGCAACTTACTGTCATTCGACTGCCGTCCGCGTAGATGTCTTTGTGTACGTTGTAGGTGGCAATAGATGAATCCACGTCCGGCTTGCCACAGTGTGGATCCAGGGCTGGTCGAAATTTCACAAAGCTATATACATTAATATTTTGCAATTTCGTCGCCATCGTTAATCGTTTAGGCGACTGCCGTATCATCAGCAATAACGAGCGTATTTTCAATGTTTATGTGCAAATGGATAGAAGAAAATGTATTGCTTTTTAGCACCGTTACAGATATCGTTTTTGTCTCGTTTTACTGCATGATGCCGTATTCCTTTCATTCATCAATACTGGATAGTTTTACAAACCGTTCAAATCAGTTGGCTTTTTACTTCTATTTATACCACGTGTAATCTAACAATCCATAAAGTAGTGGAAGTACACAAACACACATATGATAATATAAATATGTAGCCTATATTCACCTACATATTATGAGGTACCTCATTGGATAAACACAAAGTAAATAATCAGAGTAGAATCAGTCGAACAGAAGTGACGAAGTTTCAACAAAATTGGACATAAGATATGAAAATTAAAGTCTCGCATCATCGAAGAGTAATAGATTGTAAATATGATATTAGTCGAAATAACATGAACAAATCACCATTGTGGGTAATCTTCAACGCATGTGTTTCCAACGGGATTTGCAGAAATATCATGCTGATTTTATTCTCTCGATAATCGTTGCTAGATTTTGCAAAACAACAAATATTTGATGCGAAATATTTTTGCTTTTTGATATCACGTCACAAGAAGGATTTTAGTTGAAATTTCTAAGCGAATCAGTCACCAGTGTCAGTAACGAATTTATCAGGGGATAACAACAATAATGATAAATACATAAAACAGTCATGCGCCATCGATCGAGTGACCTATTCCGAGGCGGAGAAGGATAGAGCAAAAAACAGTGGCACACATCAAAGTGAAAAAGGAGAAAGCAGAGATAAAAATTGTGTAAAGAAACAAATCTAACAAATACCTTACTATTAAAACAAGATGCAAGTATTTACAAACTTTAGATTCTGTTAAAATGTTTCTTAGGATTCTGCCGATTATATCCTTAGTGCAAGAGAATTCCAGAGAGACGGAAATAAACGTCTCTTTTCCAAGAGTTGGCGTAGTTCCTCGAACTGTTAATTGTTTACTTTGAAAAATAGGGGGAGATTTCTACCAGGAACGTGTGCTGGGTCAAGGTTTTGAAGGTATTGTGGAGTCATGCAATGACAGCATCATTATCATTCCTATCTATATGTACACAAGAGAGATATACAAGTAATGATATCACTCTGTTTTGAAAGTTTGAGAAAATTTGACTTCCCATGACTCTATTAGGCGTCCGGCTAGATGACACGAAGTCACCTTTTTATTTGATTTTACTCTGTGTAATGTTAGGGCGGTTGTTTGGCTCAGTCGGTATAGCTCGTCTGCCTCCAGAGTCCAGATCTAAAGGACCCGGGTTCTATTCCCGAGTATAACTGAGCAATGTTGTGTGTAATTATAGCGTCCCCTCTAGTAAAGGCAAAAATGCTCCAGAGTCCCTCGGATAGGACAGAATGAGGTCCCATGTGTGAGAGAGTCGATAACTCATATACGCACAAAAGATCGTGCTTCATTCATTCATCGCAAAGGGCAGGGTGCATATCCCGGTGAAGTAGTTCTGCCTCATATCAAACTGAATCCATTGGAAGACTAGCCTCGTGCACGTGAATATAGGGTATCCAGCCATCTTCTTTGATGGAAAAATGAAACGAACAAACAAACAAACAAACAGGTAGACTGACTGACTAAATCATACATTGGATTTGCACTGCGAAAGCTCTTCTTCGAAGGACTAGGCAGCGTCGAAGATAAATTTGTCTTATAATATCAAAACTGCATCCATTGATCAGAGAATCAAGCGAAGCTGTGGTCATGTCCACTGAACCACAACAGTAGCTCCCTGTATCATTTATACACTCTTAAAACATCCGGGTCAGAATTGACCCGCGAAGGGTCCGTTGGGGTCACACTCCGTCCCGGGTGAGAAATGACAAGGAATGGGGTTAGATATGACCCCATTCAGAGTCATGAATTGGGTCAGGGTGACCCCATTCGGGGTCTTCATGACCAAATTTCAAGTAATTTTTAACCGGAACGGAGTGTGACCCCAACGGACCCGGTTCCGGGTCAGTTCTGACCCGGATTTTTTTATAGTGTACGATCTCGAATTCGTGGACAAACTTACCTGGATCTTTCTGGCAGTAGAAGCTTGTCCAACCGCCGTTCACTTCACATTGGATACTGAGGTTTCTTCCAGTGTACTTGCACTCCAGGGTTACATTAGAGCCAGGTGGATAAGAATCAAGGGGTATACCCATTAGGGCTACCCGGCTGGAGTCCAAATACGGGGGAGAGCAGGGCTGCGGCGAGTCTGGTAGCCATGCATAAGAATGTATGGAGGGAAAGCGATATCATGATTATACTACAACAGCTTGCCTAATTGCAGACGTAGCATAAAATCATAATGCGTGCATAATGTTACACCCATTACAATGTCCTACATGTAGTGCAACTTTTTTTTTTTAAAGAGAGTAAGTGTTCTTGAAAGCAGAATCTGAAAGCATTAACTCAGGTCTAGATCACAAAATGACAAACATAAGCTATAACTTTCGATCAGCAACAGCGTGATAATGTCAAAGGGAAAACTGTGCCATATCCACAACGAATCAAAGTGAATCAGCAAAATCACAAAATGAAAAGATGTATATCATCATAGGAGAGAAACAAAACATGAGAGACGTTTACTTATAATAGGCGCATCTATGTATACATGAATATTGACAATATATTTTATTATTATGTAGACACACACACATATATATATATATATATATATATATATATAATAGATAGATAGATATATACATGTATGCATATACGTATATATGAAATAATATAGAAGGCCCTATTACATTAAATCAAATATTTATATGATACGATACTTATTAATACATAGAAAGAGATGTAGAAACACTTAATGATGTACAGACAAACATGTAATATCACATAAATGTAGCAATACAGAAGATATACTTCTTATCTCACCTGGGCAGGTATAGGTCAAGGCATATTCTTCTAAGTGGTACCGAAATAGAATATTCCTCCACATGCCCGTATCACCGTCGCAGTACATCTCTGACCGGTGCTTCGAGTACTTGCACTCAATCGTCATCTCCTCACCTGCTGCATAAACCTCCGCCTTTGGCCCGTACGTCGCCACAGAGGCGTTAACGCTGGGTGGCGAACAATATGATGAACTGGTCGCTGGAAACATTGTAAAGAAAACATCAGAATATTGACAATTACTCGCTATGTTACCATTGGTCACAGCAAATTAGAAGAATTCTGCTCAAGTGTCACTTATGGTATAAAGCTTTACGGAAGATTCGTGTGGGCGTGCGTGTGTGCGTGTGTATAGGTGTGTAAAAAAACCCAAATTGTGTGTGCGTGAGTGAGTGTGTGTGTGGTACATAATCATGGGCATATGTCTATAATATTGTCTTACTTTGATAGATGGCTCTGATGTTTGTTCTTTTAATGGAAACAAATTAAACACAACACTTCGCCTCCCAAATGTGTTTCACCTTAAGTTTGCCCCTAACACAGGCACTGTACTTTTTGAGAAGGTAAGTTCAACAGATCATTATTGTAAAGTGTAAACGTAAATGTGTTCTGTCAGAATTCTGCAAGATTACAACGGGCCACAACACTCGGAAAAGAGTAAAGAGTGTTTCGTAACTGGACGTTCCTGGAGATCAAACGGTAAAACCAGGAGAGGGCCGAGTCGACCCCTCCTCCCTCAAGTGTATCTGTATCAGATCAAAGTGACGTAATCTTGTAAAGTTTTACCTTATTCAAGCTGAAATATCGATGTGTCTAAAGGATACAAATGATAGTAGCAGAAGATACTACCACCGACTGCCTTATTACTTTTATGTTAAAGAGAGAAATTTTTTGGGAATGAGATGTCACATTTCTCCAACTTCAAAATTTGAGACTTTATAAGATGTACATCTCAGGATATAGGTTAAGTGGAAATTCATACTACATTTTTTTTTTTGGGGGGGGGAATTTACAGTTTACCTTAGAAACAAAATGGGGACAGACTAAGGCTTGGAAAGGATTTTTTTTCTAAATTCTCCAAAAATCATTTCAAATTAAACACACTCAAATATTGCAGTAAGAGGTGCTTCTGTATGTTGTGAACACAAAAGGAGGGTGATTCGCAAGGTTATCGACAACACACTGTCGGCTTGAAGAGGGCATCCGTTACCATCAGCAGGTTTTTGTTACTCTGGTGTAAAGGAAGTGCTAATTTGAAAAAAGACGGGAAATGGGAAAAGGATAAGATATATATATGTATAAATGTACATATATATATATATATATATATATATATATATATATGTATATATTGTAACAAAATGATATTTATTTTGTGTAGTGTGTAGTGCATTCAATTTGGAATTTGTGCGAAAGCATTAGTAGAGCGAAATCTGTTCATAGAAATTCAGTAACACAATGTAGTCGTGGTTACTATGTGCTGATTTATACATGTAACAAGCTATGCATTCTAAAAGAATGTTTGAATTGTTCCTGTAAGTCGGTCTTCTGTATTGATGATTATTTGTCAATTAGTGTTTTTTTTTTGTGGAGATTCAGATAGTGATAAAAAGTATGGATGATAAGTGCAGCGATAATTCCTACAGTTAGTTCAAAGTTGTGTTACAGAGGTTTGACACATACATTTAGCATTGTGTGTGTATACGTGTGTATACAGGTTGGCCATATGACACATTTTAGACAATTAATGTTGATTAATTAGTAAACATGATCAGTTATGGGACTGAATATGGTGTTGGTGTTTGATTTAAATGATTTCAATCAAACTGTGAAGAGTTTAAAGGGATAGCTTAACTCTGTGTAAAATAAAGAAAGAATAAAGGAAATTTTAGGGGACCATGCCTATAATAATTCAGCACAGGTACTATTTAGCTACCTCATTGTATGTTCGCGGCCCTTGTGCATGTAATATACGCGCACGCTACTCTGCTCATATTCTCAGTGCTAAGCAGTGATGAAGAGAGGCTGATCCTCGGGATAGCATTGTCTTTCTGTCTTGTGCTCGGTACGAGTTGTGAACGCGAGTATGCACACACTATATCTGTAAATAAACTAAGTTGGTGTTCCGGCACATCGCCTCTGAAGTTGTGATGCATTCGTGTTCAGTATAACATAAGTACTGGTTGGAATGAATGCTGGTGGGACTAGGATGGCAACCGGTGGTTCTGGAGCAGAAGACAACTCGTCCAGCAGCCTTTGCGAGCATTCTCGAGCGGGCTTAGCTGCACCGTGGGATAACTGAGTATCTGGACGGACGTCGGAGAACGAAGTTCAGTACTTTGGAGGGAACAAGTACGTCCGACGTACTTCCAGAACTGACGTCGGAGAATGAAGTTCAGAACTTTGGAAGGAACAAGTACGTCCAACGTACTTCCAGAACTGACGTCGGAGAACGAAGTATAGTACTTTGGAAATGAAAAGTACAAACGACGTACTTCCAGGGCGAACGTCGGAGCCGACGTACTCTAGAAATGACGTCGGGAATGAGAGTGAAAATTCACTGGTCAGTGTGTTGGGTGAATTGGATATGAGAGTGAGAATGTGCCGTTGAATCAGATGGTGTGAAGTGCAAGGTGTAGACTGGTGACGTACAAGTGGTGGGAAACTTAAGGTTTTATCATCTTCATAGAGTGATCGTATATTTCGATCAAACGGACGGTCTGCTCGGTCTGCATCAGTGCCAAGGCCCCGTTGTTCGCTACAATATATATATACATATATATGTATGTGTGTGTGTGTGTGTGTCCTGTTCATCCTATAATATTCATTTTGTTGTGAATTATTTTACATTTTCCTGATCGTATTTCATTTTATTTGATTGTATGAATACTTTGTCCACAGTATACAAGCGCTGCTTTTAGTAGACCCCTCATTCCCCCTCCCCTCCAGAGTATGGATAATGTAACAAGCTTGGTTTTAAACTATGTGTACATGTTTTTGATTCGTTATTGCGTCCTCTTTTCAATTATTGTGCATACTTAATATCATTTTCACTGTTCATATGTATGTTATGTTATGTTATGTTATGTTATGATATGTTATGTTATTATTTGGAGAAAAAAATGAAGAAACTAAATAGCATTGAATTGAAATGAATTGAATGGTATTGAATTGAATAGTCTTTACCAGGATTCGCCGGACACTGGAATTCTCTGTCTGCATTGGATAGGGAACCAGCTTCCCACTGTCCGGTAGTTCCGTTGCAGAAGACCTCGATGCTCTTGTTGGAGAATATACACTCCAACGTCAGTTGGGTTTCGCTATCGTATGTCTGCTGCTGGTTGTCGTAAGTTACCAAAGAATGGTCCACTGATGGGGTCGGACACGTAGCACCTATAACATGTTAACGACGGATACAGATCTATGAACGAGTGCTTCCTTATTTAGGGGCTGGGATACCGAAAGGCAATCTTGCAATATATGGGCTTGTATTTCCGGAGTCGCATTTCGGAAGTCCGGGAGCGTTAGCAATGGCATGTATTCTCACTGTCCATACATTAATGTCAGCATGTTATTCAAGTAAGCCATATCATATACAGAACATTCTTAACCTGTCTTACTACTAGTGTAATTTGAAGGCTCTCCGCTTTGTGGAGGTATATAATTATATATATATATATATATATATATATATATATATATAAGATGACGAAGTAGGGTGATAATGCATTTCAGTTCAACAGTGCTATTTATTCAGAACAAATTTTCGACAAGGATACGTCTTCCTCATTGTGGACCCTGAGGAAGACGTATGAATTCGTCGATTTTTTTTGTTTTTGTTTTAATGAATAAATAGAACTGTTGGACTGAAATGCATTACCACCCTACTTCGTCTTTTCTGTACTGGTACCAACACGCGGACTACAAGTATCATATTATACATACAATGTATATATATATATTTATTTATATATATATATATATATATATATATATATATATATACATTATGCCCCCCCCCCCATCTAAAAAAAACAAAACAAAACAAAATACAATCCGATTTGATTTTCGCATTAATGACTTCCGATATGATTAAACTGTGTGAATGCTCTTTCAGGGCCTAACAATATAACATTTTACCTATATTTCAAAGCAAACCCCATTCAATTTGGTAAGTATAATCACAGAGAAATGTGGATAGTTGAAAAGCATGTCATGGGTCTGTTTCTTCCAATTTAGCACCTGGATGCTCTCGGAACTGCGTATTAACGTGTAAACACTTTAGACAGAACTTGGAGGGAAGGTATTCCTGACATGCTCTACAGAAATCCTCATTTCTCTTTGACTACTGAAACAAATCAGTTGGGATTTTCTGTAAGATGTGGGTAATAACGTATATAGTTTCATACCCTGAAATTGCATTTGGATTAACTCACCCTATTTTTAAAGTCATCGCTGCGGAGGGGGCCGCTGTAATTTTTTTTGGACACACGTGTATATACATATATATATATATATATATATATATATATATATATATATATGTAATATGTATATATATATATATATTTATATATATATATATATATATATATAGGTTTATATGTAAAGTGCACAAAATGGGAATCTACCGTGTTGATGTATCGAACCCTACGATCAAGGGTGCACTACTGTTAAAAGAATGCTGTCCTCAGCTGACTGACGACTCATAACTACTACCTTTTTCATACCATTAATCATTGTGAATGAGCTGATTTTTATCATAAATTAAACCAAAACGTTACAAGGTCATTGACAATGAAGATACTGTTTAGTACTATTTATTCGGTGCCAATCAAGCTTTTTGGAACAGCCACAGAATACCAAATTAACACATTACATCATAATCACGACCATAAAATCCTAAGTCGAGAAGAAACTAAAAAAATCATACTTGCAATACTCACCACTCCAGGTTGCATACTGAGACAGAAGGATGACCAGAGTTAGGGCAGAGGTACTGAGTCTCATCCGATCCATTCTGGGTAAACCAAGATGTCTTCTCAGCAGGCTCACTATAGTAGATGAAGATTTAGTGAGAATACAGCATCTTCATCTGCATTCTTACGAGGTGCAGAAAGATGCATTTGAAGGTATTGAATTTTAATATGGAATCTACGATTGAGGATGGGCAGGTATTGATTTGCAAATTCTGCACCGGTACTCTTTGTGTTTAAAAACTTAAATTTGATTCTGCCATATCTAGTATTTGTTGTATAAATTGCAGTGATGTCCACATGCCTTTCTTGATACAATTTAACTCATTTAAGTAACAGTAGTCACGGCGTCTCAAAATAGGCCAGTTTACAAAAGTGATAATGCATTAAATAATTGTTTTTCTTTAAGTTTTGCCACCGTCATCGCTAGATGAAAAGACTACAATAATTCGTGACGTCACTGGAATGCAACTTTATAAAGAAAACATAAAGAGAATTCCGCAAGACTTATGGCTTTTAATGAATAGAACACTTTCCCTCGACTTGTTATAGCGACATACGATAAGGGTAATATAATTTCCCCTGCTTTCTTTTGTAATAGGAGGTAAGGAAGTGCCAATTCATTATGGTAGTAAAATGAAAATAAAATGTTCATAAATCCCGAATATATATATTATGTATATATATATATATATATATATATATATATATATATATATACATAAATTAGGCTTGTTTTCAGATTAACGTGAATGTGCTTCAAATCCTTTTCTTATGAAACATCATTTCATATTTGACAAATGAACCCTATCTAAGAATAGTAGAAACGACCCGTTAGAATTACAAACCCTATATATTTAATTTTCGGAGACACGTTGTGCAAAACTTGAAAGAATCGTTCATATAGGAATGACGAACTTTCGGAATAACGATACTTACATGAGAAAATCATTGGCTGAGGATTTTAAAACGAGTCCGCACAAATCTGACGTACAGTGTGACAGCGGTACCCTAACGATGGCAACACTCGAGAGATGTTAATTTGGCAAGCAAAATAATGTGCTGCCTCGTCTAACATGCAAGCAGAACAATACTGACCAGTTCGTGCGATGTGATGGATATCATGCAGGTTGCGCAAGTGCGCCGTGAATTGCAAGTACCAAACCGAATGTAGAACTCTATTGTGAAAATGTTTTGTGGTTATATATACATGTACCACGCTACATTGATTTGGGATCATTTACGCCATTGCGCAATCGCTTGGGATCCCCACGCTCAGCGAGACTGTACAAAGTGAATGGCAATGACTTTTCCGTCTAAAATAGCCAACATATGGATTATACGCAAACATATGAAAAAAAAATGAATTACTCATCTATACTCAATGCGCTGCCAAGTTGGCTTCACACTTTTCCAAGAAAGAAGACACATAAATCTCCCCCCCCCCAAAAAAAAAAAAAAATAAAAAAAAAATGGCAAGGTTAGCCTTCTTCTCAGCCAACGGCCGCTGTCCTTGATTCCCCTGCAGGAAAAAAAAAAGATATATATAAATATGTTTGTCCGCAAAAGACTGAGAGCAAGAGAGAGTTAGAAGGATATAGGAGGAGAGATTTGTACAATGAGGGAGCGGAGGAGGGGGAAAGGGAGAGGGTGAAGGAGAGAGGGAGAGTGAAAGGGGGAGAGAGAGGGTGAAATGGGAAGAGAGAGGGAGAAAGAGGGATTTAGAGGGGATATAGCTGGTGATCGAAGACCACATGTGTACAATGTATCCATAACACATAGTCGGGGTCCTTATGTTACAATTTTAACTTTCGTCGGATTTTTGTGGAGAGTATGAAAACTATACATTTTTGGAAATGTTACAGTATAATCAATCAGAAAAACAATGTTTCCATTTGCACCGAATAATTTATGGCCGCCATCTTGGTTTTTACAAAATGGCCGCCATAAACAAGGTTTTTGTTGATATATCTCGACTTCTAAGTGACATAGAGCTTTTATTTTGACAGCTACACTAACATTTTCAGGGTCAAAGAATCCAATGCTCCTAGTTTCATGTATGTTGAGACATTTCCTATAGCATTTGAATTTCTTGCAAATACTTACTAATTTTGTGACAAATTACGTAATATCAATTTACAAAGCTTAAGATTTTATTCAAGACTAATGAAGCGTCTACCTAGGTCGTCATGCCTCAACCACAGGGGATTATTGTGTGTGTGTGGGGGGGGGGTTTCAGGGTGTTCCCGCACTTGCGTGTGTGTGTGTGTGTGTTTGTGTGTGTGCGTAGGTGGGGGTGCAGTACTAGGGTGTGGGGAAATCAAGGTCAAGCCCTCCACCCCCCCCCCCAATCCTTCTGCTTAGATGGAAAATTTAAAAAAAGAACATTTGGAAATTTATAGGTGTTGTGATCATTTCCCCCCCGACTATTCTTTTTTCTGATTTTGTTACTTTTTGGGGGGAGGGAAAGGAGGGGAAAATGTTTGTGTGTGTTTGTGTGTGTGTGTATGTGTGTGTGTGTATGGGGGGGGGGTACGGCCTTTACCCTGTTCTGTGGCCCCTGAACCATACGTGAGGAAAAAAAAAAAGATATATATAAATATGTTTGTCCGCAAAAGACTGAGAGCAAGAGAGAGTTAGAAGGATATAGGAGGAGAGATTTGTACAATGAGGGAGCGGAGGAGGGGGAAAGGGAGAGGGTGAAGGAGAGAGGGAGAGTGAAAGGGGGAGAGAGAGGGTGAAATGGGAAGAGAGAGGGAGAAAGAGGGATTTAGAGGGGATATAGCTGGTGATCGAAGACCACATGTGTACAATGTATCCATAACACATAGTCGGGGTCCTTATGTTACAATTTTAACTTTCGTCGGATTTTTGTGGAGAGTATGAAAACTATACATTTTTGGAAATGTTACAGTATAATCAATCAGAAAAACAATGTTTCCATTTGCACCGAATAATTTATGGCCGCCATCTTGGATTTTACAAAATGGCCGCCATAAACAAGGTTTTTGTTGATATATCTCGACTTCTAAGTGACATAGAGCTTTTATTTTGACAGCTACACTAACATTTTCAGGGTCAAAGAATCCAATGCTCCTAGTTTCATGTATGTTGAGACATTTCCTATAGCATTTGAATTTCTTGCAAATACTTACTAATTTTGTGACAAATTACGTAATATCAATTTACAAAGCTTAAGATTTTATTCAAGACTAATGAAGCGTCTACCTAGGTCGTCATGCCTCAACCACAGGGGATTATTGTGTGTGTGTGTGGGGGGGGGGGGTTTCAGGGTGTTCCCGCACTTGCGTGTGTGTGTGTGTGTGTTTGTGTGTGTGCGTAGGTGGGGGTGCAGTACTAGGGTGTGGGGAAATCAAGGTCAAGCCCTCCACCCCCCCCCCCAATCCTTCTGCTTAGATGGAAAATTTAAAAAAAGAACATTTGGAAATTTATAGGTGTTGTGATTATTTCCCCCCGACTATTCTTTTTTCTGATTTTGTTACTTTTTGGGGGGAGGGAAAGGAGGGGAAAATGTTTGTGTGTGTTTGTGTGTGTGTATGTGTGTGTGTGTATGGGGGGGGGTACGGCCTTTACCCTGTTCTGTGGTCCCTGAACCATACGTGAGGTCGTTCATGTTATTTTCTCTGATGATAACATGTAGGACTTCATATTAAGGAAGTTCCTTAAGTTCGTCTTTGATTTGAACGCCATGAGGTGATGTAGGCAGGCAGCACTGCATGAGCTGAATTTATTGTGATCTTAGGACAACTTGTAATATAAGTGTTATGTAGGAGTCACTGCGAAAAGTTTTTTCTTCCGTGTATGTGACAGACCAAGGGGGTGTGGTGTGACAAGAGTGATAATAAGATCAATGCTGATGGATCTTCTCAGAAAATAGCGTTTACATACACCTGCGTAGACTGCGTGTCTTATCGCCGTATTCTGTTAATTAGAAACAGCTCTGGCCAATGGTGTTGTAATCACCAGAATGTTCCGTGGTCTGTATAATTATGTACCACCGTTCTTGAAGAAGGGTGCCTTTGCGTTTTTCGCCACATAGATAACACAGACTTGTCAGAGGACACGTCCTGCTGACGAGAAAGGAATCACCCATGGCACAATTAATGTTATAACGGCCAGAAGGCAGAGTTTACTGGAGAACCGGTTGCACCATCCTTATCAATAGGCAAAGCCTAGAGTCTATCAACCACTCCACACCATGTAGATATGCTGCACTTTGTCAATTCAAGTCCACAACTTGCAAAAAGAAGAGACCACATTGTCACCAGTAAAGAAATCTCAGAATGCTTCCAGCTGAAAGAACTACAGATTGATTGTTGCAACTTCTTTATTTAGAATGGAAGTAGGGGAAACATCAAGCAATATTTCAGGTTGAGCGATTCCAACATGTCTGAAAGCAAGCCACTGACCCAGGCAGGAGCCACCAATACTCCGAGAGGTAGCACATGAGTGGTCAACCCTGCTGACTGTTATCATTCAAGCAAGTCGACTGAGAAACCTGACTTTTGAACAGCACCCTACTGTCATTTCATTATTTTGACATTGCTCTTTATGAGAGCGTGGTTCAAATGCTGGATAAATGCCCAGTTTTCCCATGACTGGGAGAACTTGATGTTGTCTTGGCTACTGTATGCGCTCTTGGCGCCTCCTGGCATTGATGATGCTTGGTTATGATATATCTCAGCATCAGCTTCTGTATTACAGAAGCTAATATTTCTAGGTCTGAACAATAAGGCAAACCCTGAAATGTACACATTATAGGGTGCTCGTCATGCCAACACCTATTCATATAATTATGTAGCTCTTTATATTCTTCAAGGAAATCCTATAACGTAAAGAGGTCTGTCTAAAGGCAACAGACCAAGTTGAAGCTGAAACGAAGCAAAACAAACAAACACCATTCTATACTTGAGGCTTTGACCACTAATGATATCATCACGGCTTTCGAAGAATGTGAGGAACAAAAACAAATATTAGAATGCAATGTTCAAGGCAGTGATGAATTACCTTCATAAAGTCGAAGCAATCTTATGTTTTGTCTCTGCAACCAGAAATGCTGATCAATCCAGTACCAGGTCAGAGATGACACAAAACATTCCAACAAGCAGATTCCTTTTACAAAGCAAGTCAAAGGCTGACCTGACCAACTATCTTGCTTCAAGACTCTAGAGTACTACAGTATAACACAAAACATGCCATCATCTCTTCTTCAGGGCATACCAGGAGCAACAAAAGACTTATTTTCTAGGGTAATAATCATGAAACACACTGTTGATCTTCCATGCTGTCCTAGCATCACAGCGAAACTCATCAAATGCAGAGGTTTTTCTTCTCTATAGACACCGAATGTCCTTCTCCCTTTTCTTCTTCTTCCCTTCTTCTTCTGATTAAGTGTGCCTCAATCAATTAACCTGTTCTATACTGAATTCTGAAATGCCCATAGATTTAATACACAGGCCACCAGGTTCCCGTACGGAACGGGTTAACTGAAGGTTCTTGCACACTGTTAGTGTTCTAATAGTCATAGGAAATAAAGTCACTGGTGTTTATTAATAGCAAACTTTGAACTCATGCTGAAGAACACGTCCATATTAATGTCCTCTGATGGGTTATGGATATAGAACATATGTGACCGTGCACTACAAAACAAACAAACATTCGCACGCACTGATTTTGTGTGAGGACTAAAAATAGGTGAATGGGTCAATTTGGTCCATCTTGACTTTTATATATTTTCCGAAAGAGAGGTCTTCTTCTGCCTGTACAGTGTCGGGGCAATCGTTAAACAGCCCGTTAACGATCCACTTTTATATATTTTTTGAAAGAACAAGTCCTCTTCTACATTATGTTAAAATTTGGGATCATAAAATGAACAGGAAAGTGTTTTTGTAGCAATTTTGAACACTCTTTATAGAATAGGATGATTAGGTGTGTCTTTAGAGTCTCCCTTTCATTTCTTCAAAAAATATATACACACTCTTCACTTTCAACTCTAAAAACTTTACAAAGGATAATACTACTGCTTTGAAAGTTGGTATCTATAATGGACAGAATGTGTTAATAGAGCATGACCAATTTCAGCTTAATCTGATAATCCCTTTATTGTGGTTAAACTGGTAACTTTCTTTTTGTCCCATTCATTTCACAAGTAGCACAGCTTGGGGAAGATTAAACGCTTGAATAGACCCTGTGCTTCAGAGGCTCTTTTCTCAGTTCACACTTTTCTGAAGTGTGCTTTCTTTCCAATATTTAAATAGGTTAGGAGAGTCCATTTGATTTGAGTTATACATCATTTTAAAACTTGAAGTCTGCTCTTTCAGCAGTAGTAGCTTTCTGGTTTTTTTTTTCCTTTGTGTTTTGTTCCTGCTATCAATAAATATTCATTTTGTTGTAAAAATGTGATGTGACCCGAATCAGTCTCCGGAATTTCATTTATGTTTTCTTTCTTTAAACCGAAAATTTAATTGGGCTGAATTTTAAACGTGACTAAAATATTTTATTTTATTTTTATTTTTACAGGAGGAAGGTTGTTATAATGGTTTCATTGTTTCTCCTGAATCTGTAATTATATATTGTCAATCAAAATGTACTTCATTAGTTCTTATTAATGTGTAAAACAAAATCCTAATCAGTTTTGTGAGAAAATTCTTTTGTGCATTTTTGTCATTAATGCATCGGTACATGTTACTACATTTCCGTTTATTGCCGCTGATTTATGTTACTCTTAATTGTGATAGAAACGTTATGTTTTAGTCCCTGTTTTTTATCAAAATCGGCGTGCTGTCGTCGTATCATTTTCTTGCAAAGTATCGTTGAAAGCCAATGGAAACCAACAAATTTTTGGAAGCTAATAGGTGTAATTCCATGTGTGACTAGTTTTGATTATAGATATCTGGGTTCTTAGCGACATCAGTCAGTGTATCGATTTGAAGCATGATCTTTTTTATAACAATTTGTCAGTTCGTATTGCTTTTTTTTATACATTGGCGACCTCATCTTTTTTTTCCCTAAGAAGAAAACCCCCATCCCCTAAAAAAAGAAAAAAAGAAAAAGAGAAAATATGTTGCAAAGCTATAGATCCTTGCATTGTTTTATAGTTGGTATTTAGTTTGAGGATAGCGGATATCGGAACAAACAGCTTGAGTTTCGGAAGTAAAATGAGGTAGCAGGAAACGAGGTATCAGAGGGGTTGTGAAAATTCAAACAATGGTGGACAAAACGAAGGGAAAACCCCCTGAATATCATGTACACGCTGAGTGATGAAACATATTCACACAGTGTGTCTTTTTTTCTCGTACATATAGTCGTGATAAAAAAGGCTCTCTGTTTAAGGTCTCATACAGGCAAAAGTTGGAAACCAGTTCTCTTTACCTAAAAAAAGAAATGATAATAAGAATAAAGAAATAAGTGTACTGAATCGGGGAAAAAAATTCAGTTCCCAAACATAATTCGATGATCTTTGACCATCTAATTTGCATAAAAGAATGACTGCTCATATTCATCAGAAATTGCGATTTGCGTTATAGATTTTCTATAAATCTGTAAAACCAAGTTTCCTAGATTATTTTTAATCTTTTACGTAATTCACTTTGTATGGATCAACATTGCTAATGATCATAAATCGATAGTTTGTAGAACCTATCTTCAATCAACATGGAAATAGTGCTCAAATATGCAAATAGGTAGGGCCTATAGCATCAGCACTGGAGGTGTAATTTCAAGCCTTCTTTTCCTTTTGTTTCTTTTTGCACAGACGCTTTAATCTCCATAAAATGTCATGGAAATGATAGACAAAATAGTGCTCTGCGATAGAGTCACAAGGGCGCACATTCAAAAGTAAGCATATGGACATTTCCCAGAGTTACCCAATGCACATCCAAGGCAATAAAAACAAGCACGTACTATATACCCACGTTGATACATCCATGGTACATGCCTTTAAAGGCGATGGCTAGTACCTTATCAGTGGGAATCAATGGGAATCAGTGGAGCATTTACGTATGATTTGTGCAATAATCAATGAATCGGAAGATGTAATTCAGGTGAGTTTATGGTTGAATATAGCTTATTTTTTGTTTCCCCTGAATTTCTTTGCTGGTGCGGCATTGGGGATCATAATGATGAGAACACTCTAAGCAAGCATAATTACCGTATGGACTGAAAAGTGGCGATAATGGAGATTATAATGTAGAGAAAGTTGTTGCTTCTAAGAATAAACCCATATTTGTCATCAGGGGTATATTGATTTGTAATGGACACTAACTACCAAAGTTGACATTTAAGTCTGATTACTTGTAGAACAGTTAATGAAACAGAACATGTCAGTTTATGGTTGAATCTACAGCAAAGATTTTTAAACCATTCTATTTCTGTGCCGAAGCAGCAGCGGGTGTCAAAATGATGAGAGTTTTCAGACCAAAAATGAAACTGACGATGACAATGATTGAGATGAGATGGAAAGAAAGTTGGCTGCCTCAGAGATTAAACCAATTTCTGTCAGGAGGATTATGCTGGTTCTTTGGTTAGAGACAACTCATAAAACCCGATACAATTAATCACTTTGATTATTGATTTTAATGCTGCATGATTACTTTAGAAAAGTGGTCAGTGTCAATTTGCAATAAAAAAGAAAAAAAAAAGTCAAAAACAAAATATAAAATACATAAGAAAATCCAAAAATAAAAAAAAATCATAAGAAATGAAATGACTTTTAGATTTTTTTTTAATGATGTACCATTGTTGAATTTGCTACGACAGATATACACACCAAAAGTAGACTCTCAATTATCTAATTAGATTAAGATATGATCTTTGGCTTAATTTGCATAATTAATTGATAATCAAAGGCTAGAAATGTATTATTTCAAAAAAAATCTTATGACACATTCGTGTAAAGATTACTGGTGCCATGCATGCCAAATTTCGTCGCGATCATACCACTGATGGCCAAGAGCTGGGGGGGGGGGGGGGTGGGCAGTTTTAGCACAGCCTTAAACGCCTGGACAGATTTGGGGTAATGGAACATTTACATCTGATTACTTAATACAGACAATTAGATAGGAAATGTCAGTCAGGCAAGTTCACAGTTGAATCTGATTCTTTTTTTAGTGCGGTTTCCTCTGCCATTGGAATCCTTCTTAAAAGCCTAAGAGATTAAATCCATTTCTCTTATGATGAGCATATTAGTCCCACAGCCATGGACATTAACTTATTGCAATGTTCATGTCTGGTCACTTGTAAAACAAGTGATAAAATTGAAAATGTCAATTATGTGAGGTTATTGTTAAATTTAGCTTATCCATTTTGCTACCTTCGCGTTTCTTGGCAATGAAAATGGTAGTTTTGCTGTCAAAATCAATTTCTGGGTCATTTAGAAGCCGATTTATTGAAGAAAACATGTTTCATGGCGGCCATTTTGGAAAAATCCAAGATGGTGACCATATAGGTATCGGCGCAAATGGAAACATTGTTTTCCTGATTGCTTATGCAATAACCTTTCCAAAAATGTATAATTTTGATACTCTCCAGAAAAATCTGGCGAAATTACATAAGGAACCCAATTAACAGGTGTATTGAGCAAGTATACTATAAACGGTGCTTATGGCACACACACAAAGGATCATTAATACACTTGCACTTGCAACTTGGACTGGCTTACGAGCATATCTAAAAACAAAAACCACTAAAAAGAGAACACAAGTAAAGCAACGGCCACCGCACTCTTCCACGCACCGTTAAACGCACCGATCTCGTAAAAGCGGTGTTTTTTTACGTGATCTCGGAAAATTGAGAGTTTCCCTGACTGATAGGGCTTCAGGCTTTTAACTTTTTTATAATTATTTTTTAAGATAAAGAGAAAATTTCCCCATCACCCCCCCCCCCCTTCCCACCATCATGTAGGCCTATCATATGCAATCTATACTGGCATTTCTAAGCATGAGTGTGTGACAAAAATGAGAAGCTCAAATGCAAGCTCCTTTCGACTCCGGAGACGTCAGTTTTACTGTTATTTTCTCCTCCATCCTTCGAAATGGTGACCATTTTTGTTCGTTGCACTGCTAAGACTAACGTTGATCACCCAAAGAGACCCTTTTAAAGCTATTTATGCCTGATATGAAATATACAAATTTGTGAGCACCGTAGATGTTTTAGAGTTATTGTTTACCATTGGGAGCTGTGATTTAACAAATGTTGGAGATATCACATTTGATGATTATGTGTATAGGTCAGGTGTATCACAAAACATCCTGCCATACACAAATTCCGCAATAAAGCCTACAATATAAGTCGATATCGCTATTTTTCTCCCTAAACCATAACTGCAGACAGTTTATTCCAGAAACAATTTTATTATAACTATTGTTCATATATTGTATATGTGACAATACTTTACATTGATTATAATGATTAACACTTTTACATTGGATGTTTCTATCCGTAACTCACATTATAGAACTACTTTGAAGCACTAAAGCTTTTTCTTGTTTGTTTCATCTGTAATTGGTATAATGCCTTTAAGGCCCAGCGCCTTGTGCACAGATTGGCGCTTATGCGTATAAGAGTATAATCTGGACAACGCTTGTAAGTCTAGCACAGCTTTTCACCCCCGAGAAGGCCTTTAAATAGATAAATGAATTAATAGATAAATAGACGAGAGAATGAATGAATAAACAACTAAATGACACATAGATAAATAAATAAAGAAAGGAAGAAAGACATAAAAGAATGAATTAAATGAGTAAGCACGTTAATTGTTACACGATATCACAGAATGGCGCGAAAGGATCGAGATACTGATTTTGGATCCGTTCGCACTATTACTGTAAAGCATTTATGTAACAATGATTCACCATAAGTTCCTCCACCTCAGCCACTGAAGGAACATCTGATTGATTTTTTTTTTTTTCATGGTCGCATGATACCGCAGGAAAGTCTACAGACTCTGGCACTCATTGTATAACGACGCGTATAATAGCCCAACGTGTATATGGCGCGATGAAGAGGATATAATTTTGCGTCGTTTTCCCATGTAAAAAGTCAGAGCTGTATTTGTCTTTTAGTTGTTATTGTAAAATACGCTGCTACACCACATGGCTGCTTGAACTCTCTTAAAAGAAGAAGGAGGAGTAGGAGAAGGAGAAAGAGGAGGAGAAGAAGACGAAAAAGATGACGACGACGACGACGAAGAAGAAGAAGAAGAAGAAGAAGCATGTCCGCAGACACATAATACATGTACATCAACCCGCCGCCGTTCGTTCAACCCGTAGACCACACAGACCGGACACCGTCCTCACTGCCTTCCTTCCTCCTTTACCGTATCTCTCCCTCCCCCCTCTCATTCTCTCTATCTCTCTCTCTGATTGGCCTTTCTCAGTTTCTCTTGTCATGTATCCTGTCCTCGGTAATTCCCGAGCGTCTGCGTGGTTGTGTGTGCGAGAACTTATGTATGCTTCCGTTACCTCATTTTCTTTTTCTTTTGTAATTCGAATTTATTAAGTGGTCCACACAAGCTTGTCTTTTTCGTGGACCTTTTTTTTTTTTTCTTTTTTGGTTGTTTTCACATATTAACCTATACGGTTTTGAATGAATAGTTTGATATTGTATGTGTTTTATTTATTTAGCTTTAGCTATTATTCAGCTAGTATTTTAACGGAACACGCTACATCTGCAGATGGCTCCATTCTCATAAAGTGCAATAAACCCACCACCACCATGTCAACACGGAAGTTTCGAGCTTGGCAGATTTTATTAGATTCTACATAAAGTTTTTACTAGTAAACTGACGCAGAATGTCGACCGATGTCATGCTCTTCCATTTTATCAACATGTTATTGACACAACTCGAACCAATATCTCGGTTCTTCTCAACTGTAAACATGAAATCTGCAGACGCCAACATGTTCATACTGGAGAACGATATGATTCAATGTTATTAATTGTCTTGCTCGTGATGAAAAAGATACCGATAGGTGGCATTTACCTAGTGGAGGTAGATAGCCTGTCTTTGGTACTTGCTGTCAGTTCATGACTTTACCAACACCCAGTAAAATAGCCTTGACAAAACTGCAATTTCTTAAAACAAGATAAAGGTGAAATTTCCATCTCACGGGAAATCATTTCTTGCGCTTTTATACCCCCATTCCACAGAGATTTTCTCTCATCGGTCCCTCAATGGAACAAAGTTTACCGCCTCTGGCCACCCGCCGAAGTGTATCGGATCACAGTCCGATGAATCCGACTTTGTTGGTAAAATATTAGGTGAGTGTCAGACGTGTGGCGCGTGATCTTCATCGGACCATCTTGCCTCATCGGATCACCGCTGACCTGATAGTCGACCAACAAGAGTAGGATTCATAAGACTGTGATCGGATACACTTCGATGGGTGGCCAGAAGCGATATACTTTGCTTCCGTAATCTCGGTAGAATGGGGGTATGAGACTTTACGGACTCTGCTTCAAAACTACCCACTTATACGTTGAGCTCGCAATTCTGCAGTGAAGCGCGCGTCCTCTGAAATGTTTCTTTGCTCATTGATGATGATGATGATGATGATAATGATGATGATGATGATGATGACGATGATGATGATGATGAAAAGGTCCAGGCTGCTCTGGATGCATGAGATTCTCGGGAAGGACAGAGGTCGAGGACATTCTCAAATGGTGAGGCCAAAATATGTGTCAATTACTTTCCTGACACACTGGAACTAAACTCTGGAAAAAAGGCCAAAAGTGGAGTAAAACGAACACTTGAAGTTTTTCTTTCTGAGAGAAAATATCGCCTTGTCATTATGTCGTGGATAAAGATAATCTACACCTAAATGGCATATGAATTTCTTTGTACAGGATCTCTTGATCAGCATGGCAATTCAAATATCGTCAGCAAATACAAAAAAAAAAAAACCAAAAAAAAAAAAGACTATTAAGAGGGTTTGTATGTCAATGCGAAGGAGAACTAACATCCTGCAGGTAGCAATGGCAGCACACAAGAAATGTGAATTGGGCAAGTCAAGTACTTAGGTTGAAGTCTAGTCTAAAAACAGAGCAATAGTAATGCGTAACAGTACGTGTGTTATGATTTTACATGTACCATGAAGGCTGCGTGACGATCTACGTTTTGAAACCTTGCCAAACCGAGGATGTGGTACTGCTGGTTTCCTGGTACTGCGGATTTGGTTTGCGGTCCTCTGCGCATGGCCTTTGTAGATTCAATTTGGGCGACCTCGAGACGACTGAAATTGTGTGACGAATCAGTAAGTTTACCTTTTCACAATAACCAGTAAAAGAGAAAGATGAATAAAGAAACAATTCGCACTGATAGCTACAATTGATTCTGTTTTGTTCTATGGGCGGATAAGTCTGTTTTGAATCTGTGCCGTGTATCTCCTGTTTATTCTATGCGACAGCTTAAATGTTGTATGATTTAAGTGCTTATTAACATTATAAAGCATGTTTGAAAAAAAAACAACTTTGTATGCCTAAAATATGATTTATACGTATAGTATTATATATAGGTAATGGATCATTAACGTCCATGCAGCGTTATTCTACATAGAGTTAGCTACACCAAATTAGGAGTTCTGTAAGAGGATATTTTGATGCGTCGAATAGAGCATTTTTCTTCTCATATTAGGATATATATATACATTTAATATAAGTATTATGTATAATATATATATGGGTGAGAATTTTGAACGATGTACAATTGCCAATTTTCGCACCTTATGACATTCTTTCCCTTAAGAATTAGAACACGCCAGGATGATCTAAGAAACCAGATTTTTTCATGTCATCTCAAAGATTGCTAAATTTCCTTTCAGGAAATATATGGTTTGGTTGACTTTTGCCTGATATTTTTCATTTGACAAGGACTTAAAGCGTAAAAATACGGTAAAAACACTGTTTTCACAATAATTGTTGTTTTTCAAATTAATGATGTGCATTTTTAAGCGTACGTGGCATTTAAAACTGCATCTGACCATATTCTGGATCTGACATATCATGGGTATGAACCACAAAATTATAAGAACTTTATGAGCACGTACAAAATCACAGAAAACAATTGAAATATCAAAGTCCTAAACAGACGAACGTCCGTGATGCTTTTATTTCTATCGCTGCTGCAAATTCTACTTTGTTGTCCCAACTGTAATGTATACGAAAATTTGGTGTTCCACCTAATGAACATATCCTGCAAAAATTGTACGTCTGCTGGCTGTACATGGGACGTAATATTCTTTTATGCAAAATTATACTCAGTTTTCGTCACGGACGTGCTTCCGCTATTTTCTAATAAAGATCGTATCCCATTAAACGTTATTGGCGATATTGTTCTGAGTCGTAATCAACTAAGATCTAGCCACATGATAATATCTTTGTTTTGAGTTTCTGTCCTTCCTTTGTCAAATAGGAACCGAAATTATATTTCTAGACGAACCTCCGAGAAAAAAAGAACGTCCGTGATGATCAAAACGTTTTCGAGGGGGACATCATTTTGCTTTGATGATGAAGGTGCATTTTACCTTTGGCTCTCTAGCCGAGGAGCTGCATGTTATTTTTGGAGCGGACTGAGGCTTGTCCGCAGTTTTTGGACCATGCAATTCACCGAAAACCGAGCAAATAATTAATATTTTCTCTGAAAATTCACCTCCTGATCCCCCTCTAAGCAATACATATGTTGTAAGGATGTCAAATTTCTTTTAATTGCATTCACAATACCTTTCCAAATTTTTGAAAGAGTTAGGAAGGCTAGGTACTCTCTGCCGATTAGTTATGCGTCCTGGAACATGACCCTATCAGTAGAACGAACGTCCGTGACAATTCCAGCGAACGTCCGTGACGTATGCAATCCCTCCGATAGGGATAACTTGTCCCGAAAGTGTCCTGTATTCTTTAAAACGTTTAGCTCCAATAGCCACAAATAAAGTTTTACAAAGTAAACAATGAGTTTAGAGCAGTAGTTTCAGAATTTTTAAGGCGTTATGCGATCATGATGAACAAACAATTGAAAATTTACTCACAATTTCACGCCTGTTTTCCCTCTAATTATACAAGAACAGCTACACACTGAAAACAAAGCTATAGGAAAATGGAATTTTGCGTAATCTGTAACTTCTGTGCATTTAAATTTCTTTCTAAAGAGGATCTGGAGACAATTTGTACTGTTACAGGTTCTGGAAGTTTCGCTCACGGATGTTCTGTCCGAGAAAGGAAATTTCTGATAATTACAAATATATCACTGCAAATTAAGTTAATGTTATTTGAAAATATTACCAAATCACCGAGCCGCTCATACCCAAAAGTGAACAATGTTCAGCAGCTCAATTTACTTGTAATAACAAAAGGAAAACGTTTTGGTCACGGATGTTCGTTGGTAGAATAAGTCAATGGATTACATAGTAGGAGAAAGAGGATCAGTGCCATTTTTAGTGACAGGTGCTCCAAGTGTTTATCTTTTGAGTATGGTAGCTGCCGTCTCAAACAGAACACATCCAGTTTTGGTCTTCATAACGGACGTTCGCTGTAATTGTCATGATATCAAATGCCTTAATTCATTCTTATTTTTCTCTTCATGACGATTTTTCTCTCATTCCCTCAATAGCCTGGACATGCTGCGACCAAACATAAAACAGAAACAAAACAAAACAAAACAAAACAAATCCGAAAAGTGTACGTAATCACATGCAGGATAATGACGGAAGAAGTCTGTAATGGGCATGTGTAGAATAAAAAATGGAAAAGTTTCTGAAGGACGTGGAAGCAGTTGAATGAAAATGACTGAGAAACAGAGAAGGGATCGAGCTCCAACACACAGAGAAAAGAATTGCCAGTGCACTCCCGTTGTACCAAATTCCTGTGGAGACGTTTTTGTTTGTTTGTTTATATTATTTATTCATCGAAATGCCGTCACAAGCGAACAAAAATAATGCAGTATACAATTATTGTCTGATGAAAACAAACAAATCCTCCGCTTATCATCACATGGTGTTGTTTTATACCCATCAATGAAAAGCAATGTTCATTTTACATTTAAGAGACAGAGAGATCGTCAATTTGTTTGTGCTTTTGTGCTTACTTTGAAAACACATGTTAAAAAAGTAATGATTAAGAATAGGTTTAAGGTTGCACTTTGATACGTTCGCTCTTCCTAAGATTCGTTACTCCGATGTCCAAACGTTTGTTATTCCGAAAATGAAAAAAAGTTTGTAGTTAATTAAGGAGGTTTGTTATTAAAAATTTTCTTATTCCGAAAGTTTATAGTCCGAAAAATAAATATTAAGGATCATTATTTTTAGGTCCGTTCTTCTAAAAGTGGAAAGGGCCTGATATTCGTTTAGGTGAAAACGGTTATTATGAGGTATTGAAATTTGGAGGATTTTAGTTGTTACCTTGTTTCTCCACATTTGGATAAGCGAACATGATTTTTCATGTTCCAATTAATAAACCTTTCGATTAACCTTCGGAGATTCCTATCATTTACCGAATAAAAAAGATTCATAATTATACGAACTCTATCAATTTTCGTATTGACAAATTGTATGAATAACGAGCCTCCGAAATGACGCGCTACAAAATGTTTGTTATAACAAACCATATTGTATGATATCGAAGTCACAAACATCCATCCAAGTTATATGGACTTATTGTGTCTTGTTATGACGAAACTTCGCAGTATCGAACCTATTAACATTTCTGACTAATATAATAATACAAATTCTCCACGGTAACAGTGTGTAACACAAGGAGCAAACATAGAGGGATTTCTTCCCAACGTATTCGTTTGCCCTCCCCAGCTAAACTTCGTATTTCTATATCTTAAACGGAACACATTTCTGGTGTCTTTCTATGTTAATTCTTTGTCATAATTTTAGCTGTGACCATGTTCGTTATAAGCAAATTTTGCATTGTAGACTTTAGATAACAAATTTAGGACCTGAATCTTTACTTCATGATAACGAAATTTTGATAAATATATTCGTTCTAAAGGATGGACTACGTCACTGAGATTACACGTACGTTTGTACGTTCATTTACGAGAGATCGATAATTGTTTTCTTTGATTCCTCAGTATGAGAAGATAAACAAGCTTATATAATTGAGAATTGGTAATATCTATTCAGGATTTTGCAGATGAGTTTGTTCTCGACATGAAAATGCTGTTTGTTGAGAGTAGAATGCGTTTCCAACTCAAGAGAGCTGCATCTTGTTTGTTCCGAACGTCCGTGAGCTACATGCGAACCTCCGTGATGAAAACTATGCTATGTTTGTTGGGTTATAGAGACTGCCTAGATCAGATACATCTTAAAAAGGAATGTTATTATTTGGGAGTGAGGATTAAAGTATGGGATAGTGAAATAAGAGGTCAAAATATTGAGTTTCTGTAAATGCGCGTAAAGTGGAGAAAGTGTTTAGCGAAAGAGCAATATTTCAACAGAAACGACGAATTTAGTTAAATCATCAGTTGTCTACCATTACGTACAGGTTAAGAGTACAAGCTTAATATTCTGCAAGCACGTACACATGTCCCTTAAGATATTTCGTTAGGATTTTGAACTGAATCAGATCTTTTCAAACTATGTTAAATGGTATTCAAGTGCATGTGCAGTACCATTCCTCACGGACGTTCGCTGCTCTGGACATGGTAAACTTCAGCGGTGAATAAAAACTTGTTCCTCTGGGAAAATCCTAGTATAATTGGGTTCATATTAAAGCTTGAGTTACACTCTTTCAGGTAGGATGAATAATTTGGAGAATTTCCTACTTTTTAAATTTTGCCTTAATTTGACTCAATTGTGCATCGTTCAAAATTCTGACCCATATATATATATATATATATATATATATATATATATATATACATATATATATACATATATATATACATTATGTGAGGTTCATTAACTGAACAACTACAGGTAATGTGGACGTCGCTAGTTTAACCACAGCCTAGATAAATGGTTTACCCGGTTTTTTGTTTGTTTGGGTTTTTGTTTGTTTTATATTGCCAAGCTTTTGACCTCATCGGCCTTCAAGTTCAAGTTCAAGTTCAATCTAGTTCTTATTTTCCACCCAATGGGGAGTTGTAAACGAGCAGAAAGGTTGTTACGTAAGTCCTTGTAAAGATGACCATACAGATGTTCTTATTCAAAAAGTCCGTCAGTGTAAAGGATTCACATTCACTCATCTCAACTGCGTGTCTTTGTTGAAAAACATAGAAGAGATTCGATTGTTGCATGAACAAATTCTCCCTGATGTGTTCGCACTAAGTGAAACGCACGTAAATGAAAACATTGATGACACTGAACTCAAAATAGATGGTTATGATTTAATACGCAAAGACAGAGAGAGAAATGGAGGAGGAGTTGCCGCATATACCGGGTGTCCCAAAAAAAGCGGAACGGTGGATTTTCAGTACCTTGCGGTCTAAAAGTTATATATCTTTTAACATTATTAGAAAGAGCATCTTCCGCAGAAGACTACGTTACCAAAATCATTTAATTTGGTTCAGTACTTTTTATTCTACGCCAGTTTCTGAAAATGCAGTCACTGTCAAATTTCGCCGGATTTTTGCGACTTATGAGATAATAATTTGAGTGCGACACGCGATCCATACGGTGAATATTGTGTAAGCTCGGTGATCATGTCAACAAAAGATACAGCTTTCACATTGGGAACGGGCCAGGAAAAAACAGTGTGTGTGTGTGTGTGTGTGTGTGTGTGTGCGCGCGCGCGCGCGCTCCCAATATGAAAGCGTTATCTTTTGTTGACATGGATCAACGAGCTTACACAATCCACCGTATGGAACGCGTGTCGCACCCAAATTATTATCTCATAAGTCGCAAAAATTGAAAATGACTGCATTTACAGAAATTGGCGTAGAATAAAAAGTGTTCCACCAAATTTAATGAATTTGGTGTCATGGTCTGCTGCGGAAAATGCTCTTTCTAATGATGTCAAAAAATATATCACTTTTAGAACGCAAGGTACTAAAAATCCACCGTTCCGCTTTTTTTGGGACACCCGGTATTAAGTCGAGCGTTAATTACGAATTACGTGTAGATTTAGTAGATGAAAAGTTGGAGATATCACTGATTGAAATGAAGTTTACATACATGAAAAATATTCTTGTGTTGGTATGGTACAGACCGCCAAACTCTGGTGTAGAAATTTTTCAGAATTTTGAGGCACTCTTCCAAAGAATTGACGATATCAACATGGACGTAGTTATTATTGGTGATATAAACTGTGATATGTTAGATCGTACTTTGTGGCAGTCGAAACGGTTTTGTCAGATATTGGATAATTTTGATTTGAAGCAAGTCATAACTGAACCAACTACAGTAACAAATGTGACTTCAACATTAGTGGATCTCATTATTACAAATAATTCTGATAAAATAAGACAGAGTGGAGTTATTCATGTAGCTCTGAGTGATCATTATTTAATCCATTGTACGTGGGGATCGGAACACAGATCAAACGCCAACCCCCCAAACCAATACAAGTATATCATGGTACGTAACGTAAAGCGTATAGATATGGAAGCATACGTTAAAGAAATTGCTGATATTGATTGGCATGAATTGAGAACTAAAGATGATGTAAATGATGCTTATGGTTATTTTGAAAACACGTTAGCGGTTATTGTTGATAGATATGCTCCCATTAAGAAGCATAGAGTAAGAAAGAAAAAATCCCCGTGGATGACAAGAAGGATATTAAAGTTGATTCATGTAAGAAATACACAAAAGAAAACAGCAAAGAAAACGAAAGAAGACAGAGATTTGAGTGAGTATAGAATATTAAGAAATAAGGTCACTACAGAAATAAGAAAGGCTAAATCTGAGTATATCACTAAGAATGTTGAAACAAATGATAGAAATTCTCATGAGGTATGGAAATCATTGAAGCATGTTATGCCATCGAAGAAGAAAGATCAAGATCCAGTGTATTTACAAGGTAAAGATGGTGCATTGATGAGATCAGAAGAGGTTGCAGATGGATTTAATGTTTATTTCAGTGAAGTTGGTCAAATCATACAGAGGAGCGTCACACAAGATAGTAATTTTGGCTACAGGAAGTATATACCAATCAATCAACCAAATTTTAGTTTTCAGCCAATCTCTGAATCAGATGTTGAAAAAGCATTGCGGGCTCTACCGAACAAAAAAAATCCAGTGAAGGGGGTACGCTACCTCTGAGTCTGTTAAAAGCCGTATCTGAGTATATCATTGCACCATTAGCCTTTATATTCATTTTGTCCTTTAAAACTGGTAAAATTCCGACTTCACTGAAATGTTCAAAAATCATCCCTATTCATAAAAAGGGAAGGAAGACAGATGTCAATAATTATCGACCAATCTCCATTCTGCCGATCACTGTGAAGATGCTTGAAAAGATTGTGTACAATCAGGTTTACTCCTATTTGCATTCAGTAGACGCCATTAACAAAAACCAGTCAGGTTTTCGCCCACAACATTCAACAATGACCACGCTATTGAAGGTTACAGAAGACTGGCTCTCCTCTATGGATGATGGTACAATGACAGGAATGGTTAGTATAGACTTAAGAAAAGCCTTTGATACAGTGGACCACGCCATACTTGTAGACAAGCTGCGCATGATTGGCATGGCTCCCCATGCCTGTGAATGGTTTAATACCTCAGCAATCGCACACAATATACTGAGGTGAATGGTTTTCAATCGAAATCACTTAGCGTAACATGTGGAGTCCCCCAAGGGTCCAATCTTGGCCCACTTTTGTTCACAATCTATATCAATGATTTGCCTAACTGCTTACAACGTTCATCGGTTGCATTATATGCTGACGATACGTGTATTTATGTGTCTGGTAAAAATGTAAAACAGATGGAATAAAATTTAAACCATGATATGGCCTGTATTGCAGATTGGCTAATATGTAACCGATTAGCCCTTAATTTTGAAAAATGTGAAACTATGTTAATAGGATCTAAAAAAAGGTTAAACATGTGAATTTGAATGTGATTGTAAATGATGTTAGAATAACTCAAGTTCCTTATTGTAAATATCTCGGTGTGTATATTGACCAATCACTAGACTGGAGCCATCATATTGAACATTTGTATGAACGCATTATCAGAGATTTGTATCTGTTAAAGAGAGTAAGACATTTTATATCAGTTGAAACAGCTGTTACATTCTATAAATCCATCATTCAAAGTAACTTTGACTATTATGATGTTATATGGTCAAATGTTAATCAGAGTCATATTCAGCGTCTTCAAATTCTTCAGAATCGTTCTCTAAGAGCAGTGTTGCAGGTGAATTCGAGATACCCAACTAATTTTGTTATACTCACAAATTAATGTTGACACACTTGAGATGAGAAGAAAAAAACATATGTTGTGCACAATGTATAAAGTCACTTATAATTTAACCCCTAAATATATAAGTGAAATGTTTGAGTTGACAATTTTTGATTATGATTTAAGGAATACAACGCTGATATTCAAGTTACCATATCAAAACCTGCTTTAGGCAAAGGAGTTTTAGTTATCAAGGTCCAAAATTATGGAATACAATGCCAACATGCGTAAAACAGCAAACAATTTTTAGCGGTTATAGACGGAGTTTGAATTTGTATCTGACACCACAGTGATATTGTACCCATTCCCCATCTTTTTTTTTTTTCAAGTAAACCAAGCATGTATTCATTTTTTTAAATGTAAATATATATATTTTTAATTTTGTTCTGATTTGTTTCATCTAATTGTATTTTTTATATATGTTTAATGTACATGCATATATGTTTTGATTAAAAAAAAGTATGTCATTTTTACCTCATGATGCACGGACATGAGGAAGAACAGCCGTCTGGCTGAATCATGTGCCGTGTTGAAATAAATAAATGAAATGAAATGAAATGAAACAAAATATGAAATATAAAGCATGCGTATTAAAACAGTCACGTTGTTTGATTAATATTGCAATCAAGGAAAGAAACACAGAACGAAAAGTGCATCACATAGTATATAAGAAGATATAATGATATACTATATAGTATACCTAAGCACATCACATCTATGCGTGCTTTGAAGGATAACAATAAGGTAGGTATGGAAAAAGAATGGTCCACTAAAAAGCTATAGGCTTGTAATACATGATTCACCAAAACATAGTGATAAATAAATATACATCATCATTATAAACTGTAAGTATTTTAAAGTAGAGAAAATACAATTTCAAGTATATCTAACAATGTTAAAGTTGCAAGCACTATTCGATGAGCCGTGTGTACCCAACAGCAGAATAGTGAAAAAAGCAAAACAAAACATAAATCAAAAAAGTGGATATATACGTGCATATACATGCACACGTGCCCATGCATTGCCCACATTCGTATAAAAAGGAGAACGGAAAAAGCAGATGAGTGCTTTAACAAAGGACGCAATATTCACAAGGATGCGAAATCGTACAAGGAAGAGAACACAGTAACATTACAAAGCAACTAAGAATCAAGCAGAGATTGGACTGAAGAGGACAGGAGCAAAGAAGAATATAGAACGGTGTGCATATTTTCAGAACACGCCACTCTTTTTCAACCGCGGGCGAAGTACGAATATCATTACTGAAAAACTATATATTTATTATGTTAAAAGCAAATATTATTTTCTTAGTTTTTATTAAAAAAGTAACAACTTTACAAGATTCTTTATACCGTTTTCAAGGTAGTTCCAAAGCTTTGGTCCAGAATATACGAATGTACTTTGGGTTTGTACTGTTGTAGTTAAGGGAAGTTTTTTTTTTTTTTTTTTTTTTTTTTTAGTTATCACTATTGTCGGGTGATGTATATATGGACATGACTATTTCGATGAAATAGATCGTGAAATATTTTAGGAAGATGATTAATGTTATAATCAAACATAAACTGACCAAGTTAGAATAAATACATATCTTTCATTTTCAAAATCTTGTGATAGACTAAAGAAAACCCATCAGTGTGCGTTTGACGGTTTGTGGGTGAAGGTAAAAAGCAATTCGTAGGGTCTTCTTTTGCAATAATCAAAGTTTGTCTTAACTTATCTGGTATAACGGTAATATCGAACCTAAATATAACACCATTAATACAGATGAGGGAAGCCAATACAGTATCTGAACCTATGTTACAATTATGTAAAATTATTTACAAATATAGGTTTTCCCCGGCGGCCAATTTCGCACTTTTTTCAGTCCAATTCCTAATTGCTGCATTCAATTTAGCAAAATTTAGCCTAGATGGCCTGTTCGGTATTTCAATTTTATAATCTTTTCATTCAAATTCATTTTGGAGCATTCAAATTACCTTTAACATCATTCGAATCACCACTTTTTCAGTTCAAATTCGTAAGACAAGCACCTTTTCGCAAATCGTTCATTCAATTTAGCATGATATAGTCACTGGTCACGTGATCACGTATACGCTTCGCTCGTTCATTCGAATTCATTCTTGGGCATCCAATTTCGCATTTACTGCAGTCAATTTAGCAGACACATTTATGCTCTTATTCCTTTTTTCATTTTCATTCATCATAGTTATTGTTTGCAAGAATCATAACATTTTATATTTTCGTATTCATTCTTCATGTATAACATGCGCAAGTCGTAGAGTTCAGACGTGTTTCAGGGTGGGCTCCCGCCGCATACTTCCTCCGTCATTTACACATATCGAAGTACAACCTCTACTTGTCGTCAAAGGTGCAATACCACGCGGAATACCATTTAATTCTACAAGTCATGTCAGATATTCAAAAAACATATAATCTACGAACTCATATTTCAACGCAAAAATCTGACAAATCCGCCAAAGTCACGTCGAAAATGCCAGGGAACAGCAATGCAAGGGGGGGGGGGGACCTACCACAGCGGGCACGAGGACGCGCTCATTGCAACCTGCGCCTCAACCGGCGCCTCAACAGGAGCCCCCACAAGCCATCGGTATCCCAGCAACGCCGACGCCAACTCCAACCCCAGGCCCTGTGAATGTCCTGCCAACTACAGGTGCTGGAGATTCCGGGGACTCTCGTGAACAGACATCCTGCCCACCAACCAACCCCGACTCTGGCGTTTCCACCATAATGAACGAGTTGAAAGGCATGATAACTGAGCTATCCAACAAGTTGACAACGAAAATGGACTCGGTACTGCTGGAGATAAATACCGTGAAACATGACCTGGCAGAAACGAAAAGGTATGTGTCCGAAATTGAGGCAACCGTGAACTTCAACGCTGAAAAAATACAGTCGTTAGAGAAGGAAACCATACCTAACATAAATAAGTCAATGGAAAACAAAATAGACGATCTTAATGAAAAACTGATATTGCTGGAGCTGCACCAGAGAAAGCAGAATCTCCTTATCTACGGGATTCCGGAGGACAGGAATGAAAATATCTATGATACGATTGCTCATGTCTTCTGTCACTACCTCGGCACTAATTCAGAGGAAGCCCGGGCAATTCCAGTCATCAATGCCCACCGACTGCCCTCCGCCAGAAGAGACGCTCAACCCACAGGACCCCAGCCTATAATTGTCAGATTTGGCCGAATGGCTGACAGAAATCGTCTGCTACAGGCGTACGAGCATCCCCGAACTCGACCAGCCCCCGCCGCCCCTTCTGGAGGTCGACCGGACCCAATACGCCCCTCGAGTAACCAATCGACCCAAGCCACTCCAGACGGCCAGCAACCCGAAAGCACGGAGAGAGTCGACAGTCCTACCCAACTGGGATCCACCAGCCCCGCCCGGAGCTATGCTGACAGCGTATCTCACGGATTCAACTTCGCCAGGGTGTCAATACGCACAGATCTACCTGCCAATATGAAACGGGAGCGGGCACGATTAGCAACTATCGCCTATAAACTTCGACAAGAGAAGAATCTGTCAACCAGAATCCGGCAGAATGGAACCAAGGTGTACCTTCAAACGCGTAAAGCAAAATCGAATGGAGTGCCGCAGCAAAATTGGAGTGACTGGAAAGAGTAAGCTCATTTCATTCAAAATGTATTCTACAGTGAAATTATATTTTAAGAAATTTGATGTCTGAAAACGTGTTTTCTTTCTCGTACACTGCAACCAAACAAAGAAAAATTGTGAATCTTTATGCTACCCAAGAATATCAGCTTATTTATGGCTCACATAAGATTATCCATAAATGTAATATTGCTGTTTCTGATGCCAGGCAAAAAACAGCCTGAGTTAGTAGGTGACAGAAAAAAAAAAAATCTCAATTCAGGATGTATGAGGCACAAGACTCTTCGTCAGTATCTCTTTTTTATTCATACATCGGCATGATTTTTTTTTCTTCACCATAAAGAAAGAGCGACATATGTTACTGCCAATGCAATCAAGAATATTGCTTAAATTCCGTGTGCACTTTATATGGAACTCTTATAGTTGCCGATTAATTTTTTCTTTGTTTTGTGTTGTTTTTGTTCCCAATGTCTCGGAATGAATTCAGTGGTACATTAACTCAATTTAAAACACTGGTATTTAGTTCACAAAAGAAAAGAGAAACGTTTCTGATAAGCCCGGTGTGACGCTTCTTACATGATGAACGAACGTTTCAACTTTAAAAGTTTGAGTATTTTATTTGGTTTAAAATTGGTTAGTTTTTTTTTATGGCGAAAAAGTGGTTTTGCGCAGTACAAATTAATGATAATTTCTCCTTCGAATTTCTATAGAGTAGTCAATAGGATGCATAACATGAAAGTTATTACACCCTTTTAAAAAAATAATAATCTTTTTTTTTTTTTTTGTTGGATATACAGGGCACTAATGTCCGTGAGACAAAATGTATGTTATAATTCTTTGAAAGGTAATTCGCATATATATTCTCATTTGTTCAAGTATTCGGCGACTCTCTCGGGTTCACCCTCTGTATCTTGTCAATCTGATAAATCATCGCACTCATCAATGTTACATTGTCCCGTTATATTACAGACTAAGGGAGGTCGAAATGATATTTTGATGAATTCATTAGAATTGAATACTGACTTTTTTCTCGGCAATGTGTCATTCTTTTTTAATATATAAAATCCCTTTTGTATGTGTGGCGGTCTACCCCCCCCCCCCCCCCGAAGAGGAGGTGATTTGCGACCAGGTTGTTACCGCCTGCTGGATGAATGATTATTTCAATCCTTTAAAAGGTCAAAGCCCGAGATTTTTTTTTTTTTGTTGTTGTTTTTTTTTTTGTGCGTATGTGTGTGCTAAGGTACAGCGACACTCTTTGGCTTGCCTATTGTGTGATGATAGAATAGACTGGAGATGCACTCCTCAGTATAATCCCCATTAATATGTAAATAGAAATTAGTGTAATGTAAGAATCATTATGGAGTTTCTAGCAACGTCCACGTTGCCTGTTACACCATAGCCACTGTTAGCTGCCACCTTGTAAATTCATCCATGACTGCTACTTTTCTTGAAAATGCACCCAATAATTGTTTGTGTGTATGTGTGTGTCTGGCATACCGTCTCCCTTTCGACCCCGGGTGTCCGATTGATGCAATTTAACAGCTTGCATTGCTTCTCCCTCTAAAATTGAGACAAAAATAATGATGGCTTTCCCAGTCAAATGAATGGATTGAAAGGCTGTTGTAAATTTGATGTCTCATAGTATTGTCGAGGCGCACACATCCTAACTTCCTCTTTTCTCTAGATGAGCGACTTGGAATTTCTTCGAATTGTGTTTTCAATTAAAGTAACTCCATACCCCTTCAGAGGATGAGCCCAGATGTTAGAGGTTTGCAGTTCACATAACCCCATTCTTTTGTTCTAAAAAAAAAAAGCACTCTTTGCAGTGGATGCACTCTATGGTACATCCAACTTAAATCATGGCTATTGTGTGTCTTAACACTGGAGTTGAGACACGCCCATAATTCCACAAAGAATTTGATTTCAACAAAAAGGTCAAAGAAAAAGAAGACCTTTAGTGTCAACAGCTTGTCACTTTTGACAGACATATAAATCACTTAATATTTGAATATGAATATCCAGCCCCCCCCCCCCTCCCGTGTGATTTGGGATTCATTAGCCCCTATCCGATAATGAGGCCAAATGTGACAGGTTTACGCACTAAGCGTAACCCCATTCTTTGTAAAACTGCAGCATTGTTCCGCATGCACCCTGTGATATTGGTCTCTAAGGAATTTTCTTACAATGTATAGCAAATTCTCGCACTTATAAGTGAAGTGCTAATGCGCTTTTATCTCATGTCATTACCCTCTCCTCCTTGCATTTACAAATGAGTTGAAAGTACGCTTTTATCTTATGTCATTACCCTTCTTTTTTGTATTTACAAGTGAAGTGAAAAAACACACTTTCATCTTATGCCATTACCCTTTGCCATGACGCCTGTATTTGTTATTATGTGTCAATCCCTTCTGTTCATTTATCGTGAAAACATTCCCTGGATCCCTTGAACTACAGTAATTTATGTAAAGTACATAATTTATTATCCCACACTGGTTTGCTCCGGTTTGTAGAGTACCAAAAGAGTCTGTATCCTGCCACCGCGATTCTTTGGCTATACCTTAGAAGTTGCATACTGTTTGTCATAGCAACAGTGCAATGCACAAGGTTTTAATGTTTTCCGTAAATATTGAGCACTATAAATGTACATTATTTTGTAGTAATGGAAGTTTTGAAATGTTTTTGAAACATTATAATACGCTCTGGACCTTAAAACTACTCCAGATGTTTTATGTATTCAACACACAGGTGACGTGCCTTGTACTAAATATCACGCGAATGTCTATTGTGTATGGTTTAACCGTGGTACTTTGTTAGTTTTCTTTTCCTTTTTTTATCCTTCTCCTCCTCTTCTTTTCTTCTTCTCTCTCTTCCTGCTACCACAGATCCGTCTTGCAGACAAGTGCACAATTAAATTGTCCTACCTGTATATTCAAAAGCCTTTATTCATACTGTTCATTATACTCATAGCCACCAGGTGGCAGATTTCGGGTGTCTCGCTGGGACAGTGTGAGGTTTCCGGGGTTCCCTCGGGAATTATCATTTCCTTTGTCTACAGCCTTATTCTCATTTTGTTCCTATAACCTGAAGTCATGAGGTACAATTTTGCACTATCCTGTTTGATACCTGTATTTTTTCCTTTTCTTTTGTGCGGATATTACTTCCCATGTTCATAGTATACATGTTGTCTATTTCAAAATGCATTTTATGTGCACTGCATAGTTCTTCTCCCCTTTTACTTATATGTTGGCTTACACTTAGTCTCAACAATGTTGATGTCACACGATAGGGACGCTAGCTTCCGGCTCTATGCCGCCCTCTCTCGCTTGCACTGGCGTTCCCTCTGATTTCCTGCACACATGGTATAATGCATACTCTTTGCATCCTCAGCATACCGTCCAGTACATATCTCTGTTACCTTTCTGTCTGCTGGCCATTATTATGAAACGTTTTCGCCTCATTGATTACATTGTTATATTGTACAATTCTTGATTACCATGTACAATACTTTGATCCTCAATCTTGAACTCATTTGTTTTTTTGGATGTTATATATGAATGTAATTATTTTTTATTATTTTTTTTTCTTTCTTTCATTAATCGTTCCGAAATGTTATATCCGAAACTCAAGAAAGATGTATTTAAACCTCCTTACATATTCTCTTATGCTGTTAAATTGTCGTATTATCATTGAAGGACTATTGTTCATTACAATTTTATTTCATCTAATGTAATTCTGTTCCCCATCGTATTTTCCGTATCTGGCGGGAGCCCTCCCCCAAACACACTACAACATGGCTTTGTTATCCCACCTTCTTCGCTCTAGCATATCGGCTTGCCTCTCACAATCCTCTTTATCCTTTCCAATGCATGTATGTCTTCTCGGAAGCCCACTGAGACACTGGATTTATTCTTGTTATTGTGTTGTGTGTGTTCTATGTCCTTTTCTGTCGATTCTTCTCACTGCTCTTACTTACCTCATTCTTCCCCTTCTCGCTTCACGTTCTACGTCTCCTCAGCGATCTTCTGCTTATCATGATTTTGACGTCACCCATGTTCGTAACTTACTCCAGTGTCTTGCCACATTACGGCGACTGGGTATTTACTTGTATTGCCCACTCGTTCACTACATCCTAGTTTCGTTGATGACGCAGACTTTAAAAGATTCGTCTTGTATTCGTAATTATGGCTAATTTTTTGAATGCTTCATTTTATTCCTTATCGAACGATGATTTTTTTGAATTGTTTAGGGACACAGGCTTAGACTCTGACCCAGTGAGTGGGTCAACCAGTATACGAACCACCCCTTACGATAATTTTGTTACCGATAGCCTGAACACTGCTGCAAATGAATTGTCTTTTGATTTTAGTAATGATAATATCACCCAAAATAAGTTGTGCAATTACATTACAGTGAATCAATACAAAAATATAATTCATAATTTTTCTGAGGATACATTTTCTTTTTTGCATTTAAATATAAGGAGTTTGAATAAACATTTTGATGATTTAAAATTTTTATTAGAATCTGATGCAAGTCAGTCGCTATCCGTTATCGGATTAAGTGAGACATGGTTAGCTTCCAATGCAGAAAATTATTTCGCAATCGAGGGTTATAATTTATTTGTTAACAATAGGTCTGATAAGAATGGAGGGGGGGTTGCATTGTATGTAGCACGTTCCTATGATACTATTATTCATGAAGATATCTCTAGAATGGACAATATTGTTGAATCTTTGTTTATAGAAATTTTCATCCCAGGATGTAGAAATCTTATGGTAGGCGTTATATACAGACCCCCTAATTCAAATTCTAATGATTTTTTAGATTATTTTTCAGATCTGGCTAATTCACACGTTTTTCAAAATAAGGATTGCTTCTTACTCGGCGATTTTAATATTGATTTGCTGAAGTCTGAGCGTGATAATATCTCTAGTGAGTTTCTCCACACACTTCTGTCCTCGTCTTTTCTTCCGCTTATTTCTAAACCCACACGTGTTACAGATCGCTCTGCCACCCTCATTGACAACTTGTTTTGTAATATTTTACCCCTCCCCGATTCTTTTATAATTCTTTCAGATATGACCGATCATTTTCCAATAATGACTTGTTTTACACCTAAAACACCAGCTAATACTAAACCTGTTTCATCTTTTTTGTTCAGACGTAGAGTTTCACCTGAAAAGTTAGCAAGTTTTGATGCGGCTCTCGAGAATGCTGACTGGTCAGGAGTATTTGGCAGCGATGACGTTAATATATCTTTTCATAATTTTATGGAAATTTTCAATCATCATTTAGATGATGTAATTCCAAAACAAAGAAATAGAACAGAGTATAAAAAAACACCCAGGTTACCTTGGATTTCAAGATCAATTCTTCGTTCAATTAATAGGAAAAATCGTTTGTATTATAAGTACAAAATGGAAAAAACTGAGCGATCGAAGAATAGATATACATCATACAAAAATACTTTGACAATGATTTTACGTTCGGAAAAGAAAAGATATTATGCTAAGCAATTATCGAAATATAAGTTTGATATGAAAAATACCTGGAAAGTTTTAAAACAGGCCATGAATGTTCCGAGTAAAAACTCTGACATTGATAGAGTTAAAGTGAATGATGAATTGATTAATGATCCCCTTTATATTGCAAATATTTTTAATACTTATTTTTCAAAAATAGGCGAAAATTATGCTCATAACATTCCTGCAACAGAGACTCATTTTACTGAATTTTTAGGTCAGCGTAACTCTGATTCCATATTTTTCACACCAACTAACAGATTTGAAATTATTGATATAGTTTCCTCTTTTGAAAATAAACGTAGTTCTGGTTATGATGAGATAGATAATTTTGTACTTAAGGGTGTTATTTCCTCGGTTGCTGATCCACTTGCTCATATATTCAATTTGTCAATTTTTAACGGTGTGTTTCCCGATAAAATGAAATTAGCTAAAGTAATCCCAATATTTAAGGCAGGTGATAAGTTTGAAATCAGCAATTATCGCCCAATTTCATTATTATCGTCATTGTCCAAGGTTTTAGAAAAACTCATTTATAAGAGAATGATTAATTTTTTGAAGGCACATGAGGTTATTACGAATCATCAGTTTGGTTTTCGCGAGAAACATAGTACTACGCATGCTCTTTTGCATTTTGTTGATAGAGTTGTTCATGCAATTGATAACCATTCTCATTTAGTTAGTATTTTCTTGGACTTCTCCAAGGCCTTTGACACTATCAATCATGATATTTTACTTTATAAGTTATCGCATTATGGAATACGTGGGAAGGCCTTGGAGTGGTTCAGGAGTTATTTAGTTGATAGAAAACAATTTGTAACAATCAAAAACTATGATTCAGTTGTCAGAGAAGTCAAATGCGGCGTCCCACAGGGAAGTCTTTTAGGGCCGTTATTGTTCATTATTTATATCAATGATTTTTGTCGCGTATCCGACAACCTCTCTTTTATTCATTTTGCAGATGACACAAATGTATTTTTTGCCCATAATGATATTGATTTTCTTGTTCATAAAATCAATATTGAGTTGAAGAAAGTGACAAATTGGGTCAGGGCCAATAGGCTATCACTCAATGCTCAAAAAACGAAATATATGCTTTTTAGTAACACTGTTGATAGTTTAAGTATGAATATAGTATTAGATGACTCTCATCTACAAAGAGTCTCACATACCAAATTTTTGGGTGTCATTGTGGATGACAAACTTTCCTGGAAATCACATGTTGATAATGTTTGTAATATAGTATCACGCAATATAGGTATAATAAATAGATTGAAATTTTATATTTCACAAAAATCATTACTTATGTTATATTCGTCGTTAATATTGCCTCATCTTAATTATGGAGTATTAGTTTGGGGCAACACCCATCAGAATTTATTAGACAAAGTGTTCCTTTTACAAAAGAAAGCTCTTCGTGTTATCTGTAATTCCTCTGTATGTTCTCATACAAATATGTTGTTTGCCTCCAACAAGCTCTTAAAAATGACAGATTTGTTTTTGTTTAATTTAGGGCAATTTATGTACAAGTATTGTAATAACTTGCTTCCATCTATTTTTGATTCTATGTTCCTCAAAAATCAATTATTTCATAAATATCCCACTAGGCGATCTGGTGAATTTCATTTACCTCTTTTAAGAACGATTTTTGCTAAAAACTCACTTATTTATGTAGGCCCAAATTATTGGAATTCTTTGAATCATGACTTAAAAGATGCTCCATCCATATACTCTTTCAAGAGGAGACTGAAGTCTTTTTTATGGCAATCGTATGACTCTACAATACTGAATTAACCTTTTGGGTTTTTTATACTAACCTGTTTACTTTGTCCCCTATTCGAAGAATTAACGGTATTTTTCCCCCTGGAGGTTTGCAATGTTGTCATCTATGCCATTTTTTACCCATAGAGTCTACTAGCTGACTCTCCGTGTGCTACTTCGGTTCATATATCCCTCTATTTTCTATTTTCTTGTCTTTCTTCAAGGCGTCAAAATTTCGCTTTCCCCAGCAACTATCTTCTGTTTCTCTCGGCATGCTTCTGCCGAAGATCGCTGTTTATGTTTGTTGTTTCTGTTGTTCTGTTACTGTTTCTGTCTCTTGTTTGCGTTCTTGTCTGCTATTTTGTCTTCAGTTCGTCAGTCTTGTCCATCCCGTTTTGTCCTTTACAACCTTTTCTTTAGTAGTTATCCTGCTGTCTAGTCCTGTTTTATGTTAGTTCGCGTCTATGTAAATGTATTTATTTGTTAATCTAATTTCTAGTGGGCTTCCAGACTTCTTCCACTTTGTTATCTGTTTGTATATACGACGGTTCAATTTAGGATCTTTTCGTTCATGTTCTTCTCCAGAGGGACCCACATACTACAAGCTCTGTCTTTTTAGTGGGTCCCTCCATTTTTCACATTTAAAACAACGGTATACATGTATTTCGCTTTGATCACTTATGTTTCTTTCTTGCAATACAATGTATGATTACTTTAGGTCCTCAATTGTTATAATCTTTTTATTTCACTATGTTCTACTTACCTTATTTTCTGTTACAAAATGAAGTGAAACATATGTTTTTTGTTGAAAAATGAAATAAACTTTGAACTTTGAACTTTGAACTTTATTCTGATATCATCTTTGCAACAGTACTTTGAAAATATGTGTATGTGTTTATAATGTTCGATAGCATTATTTCATTCACAGATACATTAATCTTAAATTTGTTTTGACATTAATTGGGAGAAGGAGGTTTCAGTTTACATCGTGATTAATACTTTCATCTACATGTTTCATTATGTTCATTTGCTGGGTGCTATATTGCGTTAATCATCATTAGGAATAAAGTTCTTGGATCAGCTCTAGCCATCAATTTGTCAAGGTTATTACCCTCAAATGCCTCTATGATTCTTTTCCTGTCTTCGTGAGAGAAACGCCTGTATCTACCTTGTGCTGCCATGACTGGACATACAATGACATAAGAAAGTGAAGTGAATCTATGGTATTGGTGCATGTGTGGTTCTGATAACATGTATGAAAGAATAGGGGCGTTACAGAACAACAAACTTGAGTTATTTAGGGTCAAAGATACCTTGACTATACCGGGTGTCAAAAAAAAAAAAGCGGAACGGTGGATTTTCAGTACCTTGCATTCCAGAAGTGATATATTTTTTGACATCATTAGAAAGAGCATCTTCCGCAGAAGACCATGATACCAAAATCATTAAATTTGGTTCAGCACTTCTTATTCTACGCCAGTTTCCGTAAATGCAGTCATTTTCATTTTTTTGCGACTTATGAGATAATAATTTGGGTGCGACACGCGTTCCATACGGTGAATTGTGTAAGCTCGTTGATCCATGTCAACAAAGATAACGCTTTCATATTGGGAGCGCGCACACACACACACACAGACACACACACAGACACACAGTTTTTTTTTCCTGGCCCGTGCCCAATCCGAAAGCTGTATCTTTTGTTGACATGGATCACCGCGCTTACACAATATTCACCGTATGGATCGCGTGTCGCACTCAAATTATTATCTCATAAGTCGCAAAAATCCGGCGAAATTTGACAATGACTGCATTTTCAGAAATTGGCGTAGAATAAAAAGTACTGAACCAAATTAAATGATTTTGGTATCATAGTCTTCTGCGGAAGATGCTCTTTCTAATGATGTCAAAAATATATAACATTTAGACCGCGAGGTACTGAAAATCCACCGTTCCGCTTTTTTGGGGACACCCGGTATACTTAACAGTGTGTGGATAAAACAAAAATTCACATTTAAATACGTATAAATCACGGTTCTCACCTTTTCAAAATAGAAATAACATTATGCCAATTTGAAAGAACATGTTTGGAATTTGACTGCCCATACGCGAAATTGAATGACTGAAATACCATTTTCCGCCAGTGCTGGCGAATTTGAATGACTGAAGAGCACGTGCAATTTGAATGCCCGTTTTACGAATTCGAAAGGCACATGTGCAAATTTCATTGATCGAAATGCTAAATTGAACGAACAAGTTGCAATTTTGAATGACAGAATGTGCAGTGACGAGGATTTTCGCTAAATTGAATGAACCTTTTATCAAATGGACTGACAAAAGTGCGAAATTGGCCGGGAAAACCTATATTTTAATGTGACACTTCATGAAAGTTTATTATCAACACAAACACCTAAGAATTTAATGGAAGAATCTACTTCCAGGGGAGTACTGTAAAATGTTATTTAACTGATGGGTTATCTTATGAGCATTCATTTTGTTTTTGTTACATTCAGTTACGCGTAAATACATTGTGTTACATTATTCTATTCATCGTTTTCTGTTTCCACCAAAATATCAGGCCAGGGTGAGAATATAAAAAGAGATATCTGCTAAATGATATAAATGACAATTGTCCGAGGACCTATAGAAATCATTAATGTAAATAATAAATAACAATGGGACTAACCATCTCCCTTGTAGGACACTGAAGTGCACATATTGAGATCTGTATAGCTTACGTAGCTTGTGAACCACTGTAATGCTTTTCCTCGAATACCATAATGAGATGATTTGGAGAGAAGTATTCATGGTTAATTGTATTGAAAGCATTTGAAAAATCCCCCCCCCCCCAAAAAAAAAAAAACCATAGTGTGTTTGAATACGTATTTACTTGATGGCGTATGTGGTGTAATAACCCAATTCTCAACCATTTGTAACGATTTCGTTTTTCCGCTAATCAAGGCTAATATAGGCAAAGTTTGACAACAACAAACCATGTCACACACACACACACACACACACACACACACACACACATATAAATGCATGTGTGTGTGTGTGTTGTATGAAAAAGGGTGTTGAGTGTAGGTTTGTGTGCATGGGTCTGTCTGTATATGTGACAAATAACAATAGAGGAAGAAACACTTTATCTATTGATTATGACGGTATAGTGATGTACATTGAAAATTGAAAAAAAAAACCAAAACAAAACTAATGCCTTCGTCTTTCGCCGAGTCAATGGATCCGAAACAGAAATTGTGCTGTTCATTGCATGTCAAATGTCGCTAATCATTATTCTTATTATTTATTGTTCTTTTCTTCCAAGCAAAACACAAACACACACACACACACACACACACACGCACACACGCACAAATGCATACACTTACATAGTAGGAAAGCAAAGTAAAAATAATGTGCTGCCTATTTCTTTTTATGTCTCGGAACAAACAGAACGATGCAGCAGGAGGCGTATCGATTCCTGTGATTCGTGATTATAATAATTATGATTACTGCGTATGCGCAGGGTGTGTGTGGGGGTGGGGGGGGGGGGGGGAAGGGGACCCCATGAGCCTAGCCACGCCGGATGTTGTACCACCCTTCTATTCGATTTGTGGTCCTCTGCGCATGTCCAATGTGGATTCTGTTAGGGCAAACCCAATACGAGTGAAATTCTGTGGCCGAATGGGCAAGCATAACTCTTTGGATACCATTATTGTTGTTAAGACCGCGCACAGTGCATCGGTCCAAAGAGACAGATAGAGGCGGCTGTTAGACGCTGAATATAGCTTATCCACTCAGGCACAACACACACACACACACACACACACACACACACACACACACACACACACACATGTATTTTAGGTTTTAACACGTTAAGTGATTGTGCCATTCAAACACCGGAATACCAGTCAGTAATTTCTATGAAAATCATATTTTCATGTTTTTCAAGAAATTTATACAATCACTATGACTATTGACAAAGGTCATATACAGCTATTGACTGATAGAAAGGCAGTCAGGTACCGGTACGTTTATTTGAAATACCATGAAGCCAAAGAGAGACCTCCAACTTTCTTCTTAAAAATAGGGATGATCTGGCTCTAAAGTAGGAAAGAAAGAGCAATTCCAATAGGAGAGTGAAGTAAAATTATCAACAAAAAGATAAGAAACTCCTATTGAAACAAGAGCTGAGAACGGTCATAAAAAAAATTCTTTCCTAAAAATCTAGAATGATTGGGAGGACTGCAAAGAAATCTGTCATTTATCATAAGATAACCAACTCTGAACTATACTGTGTATCCCGCATTGGAGAAAGAACAGAGAGAACTGGTTAGATTCTTGGTTACAGCTCGTTATTCCGAAGGTTCGTTATTCCGAAGGTTCTTTATTCCGAAGGTTCGTTATATCGAAGATTCGTTATTCCGAAGGTTCGTTAATCCGAAAATGAAACAAAGCTCGTTATTCCGAAGGTTTGTTACGGACCCTATATCATTTCGGATCAACGAACCTTCGGAATAACGAACCCTATTTCATTTTCGGATTAACGAACCTTCGGACTAACGATCCCTATTTCATTTTCGGATACACGAGCCTTCGGAATAGCGAACCCTATTTCATTTTCGGATTAACGAAGCTTCGGATTAACGAACCTTCGGAATAACGCCACAAATGTTCGGATTAACGAACCCTTTTTCATTTTCGGATTAACGAACCTCTAGGTAAAGGGAATTTGTGTGTTTCGGATTAACGAACCTTCGGAATAACGAACCTTCGGAATAACGAACCTTCGGAATAACGAACAGCACCCAGATTGGATTCGTTACCTTTACCGTAACTTATAGCAATACCTCACTCTTGCGATGACAATGACGGATGTATGGATTTTGTATACTTCATGACTTGCTTTCTTTCTTTCATCGCACATTCGTGACTCCATATAGCCATTACTGACAATTTAAGACCAGCGATAAATTCCACAGAAGCGCCAGGTTGGTTGATTTTATAGCATTTCCATCTTAAATACACAATTTGCTGTTACAAGCTTATTGAAGCATCGAAGCCCTTCGAACAAAACTGAGTAGCCTACTCAGCTGATAATCAGTCCATTTATGACAAATGTTGTCTTTGGAACGGAATACCACTTTGGTAAACCTTAATGGTGGTCACTATCAAGGAAGGGGGAGAAGGTAGGAAGCAATTGTGACATTTTTATTGGCATGCAAGCATGCAATAGCACTATTTGTTTTAATGTACCCGAGTTCACAAAAAAAGAAAAAGAAAAAAAGATAATGATAATGAATAATGAATAATACCAATCGTTAGGTGGCGCTGTATATACACGCTCAGTAGATTGATGGTTTGCTTCCACTGGCACTACTGCAAGTATGGCATGTCATATATAGTCACCACAAGTTACAAACAAAGGAGAAAAAAAGAAAACAAGAACAATAACACTTATACAACATAAGAACCTTTATCATTGATTATTATATAAAAATGACATTGTTTATTTGGCCCCTATTTACATATTAAACTTTGTTTTTGCAGATGATACAGGTATTGTATTTTCTCACAGAAGTTTTGATACCCTTGTAAGTGTACTTATTGGTGAATTATTTAAAACTCATTCATGTTTTAAATGAAACAAACGGAAACAGAAAAAAACTGACCAGAATGAATATTATTCATTAGTGGAAAATTGAGCAAAGAAAATGGGATTCCATCAGGATTCGAACCCGAAACCTCTGGATGCTAGCCAGGTGCTCTACTGACTGAGCTATAAAAAGCCCTAGTTCAGCGTTCGTCCCAGAGGCCCTAAACTCTCAGTGCTCGAATGTAATGTTCAGAAGCTATAGCAGTGTGTTTACTTATTGTTGTGTGAACATTATTTGCTTCGGAATGGTCTCATATTCAAGTAAATTCAAGTGAATATATCTCATGATACTGAATCATATGGAGGTGTTCGAGTATGTGTGCTTTTGGAGATGACATTACGAAAATTTAGCTCCAGTGGTAAGTTATTTGCTCTTTAGGTGAAGAGTAATAATTTGCCAAAAGTGATATGAGATAAGAGAAATTACATGTGCACATTATAATCATGTTATAGCAGTGAACATATTCAGTTCAGACGCAAACGGAAAGTTTGAGTTTTTGACAAAGAGACGCCCTGTAATACGTCTTTGGATATATGTTGTTTTGTCTATCATGCCTATGCTCACTTCAGTGAGTCATTTGGTGTAATGTTTAATGACATAATGGAACAGTTTACAAGATACTGTATGATATTACATATTATGTTTTGATGCGCAGACATAAATCTAATTTAAGTTTCAAGATGGAACATAAGAGGTATGGCACAGATGTACAAATGCAAATATTTCTAAATCAGTCGAGGTGTTAATCATAAAATTTGGTATGCAAACTTTTGGCTTCGGTGTAGTAAATTTTGGAAAAGTGTGAAGACAAAAGTGCACTTTGTAATTGCAAGTGTATATTGCATTATATTCTAATTTTATGTGGAGTTGCTGTAGTGTCAAGTGTAGACCACGTTAAACAGGGAGGTCAGTTTAAACAGGGATTTTGAGAGATTACAAAGTCAGAAGGTACAAAAGAGATAAAAGTAGTGGTATATTATAACAAGGTATTATTTTCATTGTTTCAGAATCTGCCAAATCCAAGTGGTGATTTGTTGTTCTGATGCTGTTTGCTCTATGCTACTATTAAGATACAGCATGGAACATAGATGTCATTAATAGTGAATAGTGTATGCAAATATGCTCATCTGGTGATAGTGATTGCAGACTTGGTGTTGATAGGTGTTGGTAAAAGAGAATCAATGGGTTTAAAAACCAAAGGAGGATCCAAATGCATATTGAGAGTTTTGTATTTGGACAAACTTGGTTTGTTGTTATGGGCATACTCGTTATATGGTATTGCATACATTTTTTTTTTCCATTAATTGATCCTAGTTGTAGAGTGACAAGCTGAGTCTCAAAGGATTTGTGCATTTACCAGTTGGTAATACATAGAAACACTCTCTGAAACACAAAAGCTTAAACGAGAGAAATTGTGATTTTAATCACTTGAGGATTGATTATAGTAGAATGAGCAGCAGGAGGTGCAAGTGCCTTAAGTAAATACATGCCTTGTATTGAGTTTGAGTAGGATGTTTATCAATCAGAACAGTTTAAAGTGCCAAATTCATAGGAGCATTGGGTTATGTGTTTTACATTAATTTGTTCTAGTTTGTTTCATACTATAATGTATGCATGGTAGTTAACCATCCGTTGGTATTTGATTTTGTTACTAGAACATTGAAGGGTTATGTAGAAGCCTAAGTGAAGCTTCATGGACACTAATAGAGCATGGTTTATGTTGGTTAACATGGTTTCAAGGAAACAGAAAGAGGTAATTATCACCGGCAAGCGTGTTGAAAATTAAGGGGCCGGAATGTTTTTTTTTTTTTTTTTGACGCTTTTTATAGCCTTTATTCAGACTAATCAAATGAAATTGTTACATTGTAGTGACACAAAATATTTATAATACACTGTTTGACGGACAACAAAAAGCTTTTGTGCAAAATATATATAGATTAAACATTTATAAATTGTACACACTTGACATGATTCAGTCACCAGTCTGAATAAAGATTTTATCTAAAACAAATACAAGAAACATGAGAGGTGATGGAATTAAAAAATCTTTAAAATGTAATCTATTCACCGGTTATAAACATCATGAGAACTAATATCTATCTCGGTCTTAGGCAAGTGGAGATTCATAACCAGATAATATTTGATTAAGCTTTAATAATGACGATCAGAGAAAAAGAACCAGTATATGGAGCGGGTAAAGCAAAACACAGGATATTCAACTCATTTTAAATAGATTGACTGAGGTAAATACAAAAGATATGTCTTAACAGGATGCAATGATTAAACCCGGTGTTTCATGAAGTATAATTTTCCCATTTCGTGTAATGTAATGCCAATTTATCCTTTAATGTTGCTTTTTCATATTCAGACTGTTTTGAGGTGGCGATTGCCCTAGATATTTCTTCACAGGTTGGAACTCTTCCAATGTTACTGCAGATTTAACATGAATAGCGCCACCTTATTACTCTTCCAATGTTACTGCAGATTTTAACATGAATAGCGCCACCTTGTGGTCAGATATAAAAATGCATATCTCACTAGTATCATAGGCAGTATCAGAGAGAAGAGAGGACTTGGCTGAAAGAACCGGGTGAGGGATGCTGTGATTGTGACTCGGGGGAGGCGCACAATCTTTCAACTCACTTTGTACCGCTTTTCCTACTTTTTCCACCTTTCTACTTTTCCACTTTTGGCACTATTTACCACTACTATGCTACTATTCTGGTCGGTAATCATAAGGACGTAGAATTGAACATGCATCAGGTTGATGACAGGCAGTGGAAAATTCATCGTGTTGACCTTCATTAATGCTCGTGTCTCAGGTGTCCAGAAGTGTAACTTGTCATAGTGAGTCAGACGCAAACGATGCATTAAAGAACACAGTGGACAATACCACCCACAGTACACGTACTTGATTGTGATTCGCTGCAAGTCTGTGAGTACTTGTACCAGAGACTCCAACCCAAAGCACCTTCTGATCTGGAGATTCTCCCGCCTGAAACCCCTAGCAAACGGGAGACTCCAACTTGATGTGTGCGAAGCGCGAAGTTCCTAGGGTTCTAGATGCTCTCTTGTGATCTAAGGCTTATTTTTTTCAACACACGATAGAGATAAGTAAGAAATCCTTTCCAACGGGAGACAAAGAGCCAGGGCGGGAGAAATCAAATCTCAAACGGGAGAACGGGAGATTTTGCAAAAATGTGTTTTCGGCGGGAGATCTCCCGTCGAAAACGGGAGAGTCGGAGTCTCTGTTGTACTAGTACCAGAGCAGAACATGATTGTGTACAGACCATCATTATGCGATGATCGATGTGATGACTGATGTGTGAATGGAAGTGGAAATCGGGAGACGGATCGGAGGAAGAGTGCCGTGATTAGAAAGAGCCAACCCAAGAAGCCCAGGTATCATACATTACAGCATACAACAGACAGTAGCAATAACCAGCAGCTACAGTGGGTCTCTCCACACGTTCCCAGATGCACAATCTCGCACTATTTAAGGGCCATTCCATTATCGGGAGCATCATTCGCCCGAAGAAGCCAATTGATAATTAGCGAAACGTCGCAACAGTGAGTTTGTTTTCTAGTTTCTTGATTCAGCTTATCATTGATCTTGTACTTCGAATGGATGAATGAGAAGAATTTACATCAGTCTAATAATTATTTTGTTGAAAGATTTTTCCCTGTACACGGTATGTCTAAGGAAAGGTAGAAAAGGTTGATTATTGCGACTTAATTTGTAAAATGAAAAATTCTACCCTCGGAAAATCCCTTGCATTTTATTTCACTTTCACCGTGGAATGTAAGAAGATTTCCTTTTATTACAAAATGTGTTAAATCCACTTCTAATGCTAAGAAGAAAAACCTGATTTTTTTTTTTCACAAGCTTGTAAGTGTTTTCATGTAACGACTTTATTTCCCATAGTACCTCGTAATGCTATGAAGACAATGCGTCTCCTAGTTGTATGTGTGTACAGTGGCGCCATAGGTTGCACTGCAGCAGAGCTCTTCTAAAGGAAGTTATTTTCGCCCTGAGTTGCTTCTGTTTTTCAGCAAATTTGGTAACATCCTCTCTGGCTATACTCAGAGTCCTCGCTAGACCACTGTCAGGTCATTCCAACATGGGAATGAGCGGAAATGCCAGTAGACATTTTCAGAAATTTCTGCAAGCAAAGAGACCTACTCCATGGAAGGAGGCCATTGCTATAATACATGCCTTTGTGTTTCATCTACTTCAGTGATTTTCTTCGGTCATGGGTAAAGCAGTGATGGCCGTCAATACAAAGCTTGCTTTTGTTATAGTGCTCTGGTCCTTCCTCATGACAATGCCTGGTATTTCTTACTCTAGAGAGCAGCTTTTGTCAATAGGAGCCTCATCTCAGCACCATAGAGTTCCACTGGATGTGTATCATACATTGAAACAGCATGGCCTGTGCACAATTCAACCAACCAAACGTGGAAGGAGAGCTTTTGAGAAGAGTCAGCATCCTATTACAGTGATATCTCCGTCCAGGACTTGTACAAAAGCAAGTGAATTAGCTGTAAAGAGGAGGACACGTGTTGAGAATCTTGTTTCTATTCCGTGCCACCCAAACGCAGAAGTAGAACAAAGTCAGTCTGCAGTAAACTCATCAGTGCCATCTACCATCTTGTTGAATGCACGATCTCTCTGTAACAAGGCAGATGAACTCCTTGCAACTTCACACACACACACTTTCAAGATGTGCATCTGATTGCAGTCACAGAAATTTGGTTTTCCGTCGACAAGACTGCCTCAGCATGTCTTCTTCCCGGATACCAACTGCTACATCGTGATCGCTCCGACGGTCGCATTGGCGGAGGTGTGGCACTGTATGTACGCAATGATATCACCGCCACTATGATATTTGAAGCCAACACCCCTCCATCCTTGGAAATCATGTGGGTTAAGTTAAAGTCATCCTCAGATACATCATGGCGACATGACATAGTTGTCGGTGTTGTGTATTTCCCACCACGCTGTCCCTATGTGATGAAATGTGCGATCACATCGTTGATGTTGTAGACTCAGTTCGAGCACAATCCAATAGTACCACACTATAAATAGCAGGAGACTTCAATGATCTTGATACCCAGCCCATCGAGCTGCACACATTGCTTCGGCAGGTCTTTCTGGAGCCAACGAGAGGCAATTCCATCCTTGATAAGATCTTCACTGACATGGGGAGTGACTACAGAGAGCCTACTACGCGTGCTCCCCTAGGTAAGAGTGACCACCTGATCGTATCACTCCAACCTTTGACTCGACAGGTTCCACGCCAAAATGTCAATTTCTTGATTCGACCTCATCGTGATTCATCCGTGCGCTCCTTTGGACAATGGATAACACATACCAACTGGTCGGATGTTGATGAACAGCCCGATGCATCTTTGCAAGCAAAGCGGCTCCAGGAAATCCTTACTGCTCGCTATCATTCTCATTTTGGTGAGGTGTCCATCAAACGTCGAGTGAATGACAGGGTGTGGATGAACAACCGCATTAGACGACTCATAACCACCCGAAATGACCATCATGACCGGGGTGATATGCAATCTTATAAGCAGGCTCGTAACCTTGTTCAAAGAGAGATTGCTCAGGCAAAAAAGAACTTTGGAGCTCGAAAAGTACATCACCTTAGGCGGACGGAACCTGGAAAATGGCACCAACAAATCAGGCCTTACAGGGATGCGCAAGTCTTCTGTCTCTAAGCTGGCTTCTGATAAAATGCCTGCTGAATTTGCCCATGAACTCAACTGCCATTTTGCCAGTATTTGCAACCGACTTCCTAGCCTTGATGTATCTGCCTTGCCCGCATATCTACCTTCCCTACCTCCTCCAAAGATCAATCGACATGAAGTCTATAAGCGTCTCAAGAAGTTGAATGCATCCAAGGCTGGACATCCTAGAGACATACCTATTCGCCTCATCAAAGAATTCGCATATGAAATCTCTGAACCCTTGACCACCATCTTCAACAACTGCTTTGACAGACAGGACACTTCCCATCCTGCTGGAAAACTGCATCTATATGTCCTGTCCCCAAAACAACACCCGTTGTCGATTTCAGTCAGCTGAGACCCGTTTCAATTAACTTGCCCGTGTTTTTGAGGGTTTCCTAGCAGAATGGATGATGGTAGATGTCAAGCCGATGATTGACCCACAGCAATTTGGGAATATGAGGGGCAGTTCTGTGAGCCACTATCTTGTCTTCTCGATGAGGTCTATCGATGTCTTGTGAGACCAGGATACGAGGCCATTCTCTGAACTATTGACTTCATGAAAGCATTTGACTTGATTGATCACTCTATAGCACTTTGCAAGATGATGGAGCATGGTGTCCGCCCAGCTATCATTCCTGTTATTTCAAGCTTCTTGTCTTGTCGCACTCAAACAGTGGAGTATTGTGGCACATCTTCGACCGAGCAGAAGCTCACGTGTGGAGTTCCTCAGGGGACCACGTTGGGGCCCATAATCTTCCTCATTATGATCGACGATGCTGCAATGAGCACCGAGAGGAGATGAAAGTATGTTGATGATCTGTCACTTGTAGACATACGACACAGATCTCATGCTGGTCAGCTCCAGTTGCAGATGGACACCTTGTCACAGTGGTGTTCCGTCAATGGTATGACGCCCAAACCTGAGAAATGCAAGATCATGCATCTTAGCTTCCTACGCAATGCTCCAGCTCCGCCTGTTATCATGCTTGAAAGCACAGCACTGGAAGCAGTACCTGCCCTTCGTCTGCATGGTGTGACGATACAAGCCAACCTGAAGTGGGATGCTCAGGTTGATCACATGATCTCACAAGCATCTCGCCGCCTGTAATCATTCAGAGTTTCTCGTGGTGATTTGGTGTTCGTCTACACAACATACATTCGCCCCTTGATGGAATTCTGTGTTCCAGTCTGGGGAAGCAGCATCACCGCACATCAGTCCACCAGAATCGAGAGAGTTCAAAAGCGGACTCTTCGCATGATCGCCTCTCCCGAGAAACATCATTATGATGAACTCTTAGTGTTGTATGACATCCCAACCCTGGAGTCTCGTCGAACAGACCTCATCCTGAGCTTTGGAAAATCTCTGTTGCTCTCTGACAGACATAGAGGTCTGCTTCCCTCAAGTAGACAATCTGTATCTCGAACCGGACTCAGAAATGGTCACAAATTAACACTGCCAAAAATCAGAACAAAAAGGTACGCACAATCAAGCATCCCAGCAATTGTGAACCTCTTGAATTCTCTGTAATTGTATATACATCACTCAACTATAATTAGAACAATAACAAATTTTATTAGGTATCTTTCATAGATTATGTGAATATATATATGTATATATATATATATATATATATATATATATATATTGTATCAAGAATAAGATGTGTGCAATCAGGTATTTCAACAAGTATGAAATTTTTGAGAAATTTGTTATTTCATCATGTATTTGCATTTGGAATCTCATGATTTACATTTTTTATAGAGTTGGGCAATCAAGTACTCCGGTAATTGTGAAACGTTTGAACATTTTGCAATAACATTACTCATTGGCAAGTTGAACAGATAAAGCCTCATTGTGCCCAATGCATTTTGTAATATGATAAACCAAGAAATAAATAGTTATGTACAATTAATTTTTGAAAATTTGAATCGCAATTTTTATATTTGAATGAAATCTGATTTTGATATTGTATATTGTTGAAATTATATCTGTTAGTAATAAGGATATAGTATACAAATAGATTGAAACTGGCGTTTCTATCTTTACGCTGTTTATATGTACGTACACTGTTGTACATGATGAGTGTATATCTGTGTATGGTTATGTTGATGAAGATAATATTTTACTGAAAGGGGTATGTTTTAATGATTTAGGTGTTTTTTTTTCTGGATTCGTTGTAATTTCATATTTGATGTATTTGATATATGATATACACACATGTATTTCCTGTTTCTCACTGTTGTGCGTGAATGTGTACAGTTTGTTTACATGGTATGTCCAAATGCATACTACCACAATGTGATTTTTTTTTTCTGAAGTGCAGTGCAATAGTAATATGATACCAATGATATATAGTGCTGAAAGGTGATTTGATATCAGTTTAGTAGAATGTTTTTTTTTGAAGGATATGAACTGTTGTATTTTCGTTTTTTTCCATATATGGTACTATACATCCGCTGATTTAATGTTGTTTTTTATTCGTTATGCTGCATGTGGAAATTTATTCTGATCTAGCTATAGTACATGTATATTGTCTGTTTTTGAATGTCTGCATCTATATGTATGTTTACAGCAATATCACAACATATGTATCCAGTTTTAACCTTGTGTAAATGTAATGCATAATTATAGGACTGTAAGGAATATAATATTGGTTTGACTGAATAATTTTATAGGTTTTTTAACTTGATTTTTTCTATAATTGTGAATGTTCCGAAATCATGCATGTACTTTTATTCTGTACGCATGACACTATTAGTCTGCGGACTTACTGTTATGCTTCTTTGATTGGAAGTAAAACCGAATTGAATTGAATTGAATTGAATATCTACGTGACTACTCCGATTTTTATAAGGAATTTTTGTGTTTAGCAACATTTAAAGTAATTTTTTTTTAACGAGGTGATGTACAACATGTAAATGTTGTCTTCGCGACGATTTTCTGTGACTTTGTGTATTTTGGGGGATTTTATTTCTACAAATTCTCTTCCTGTTTTCTTCACCCATATATATATATATATAGATATATATATATATATATATATATATATATATATATATATTAATATATGCATACATTAATTCAAAGAAGTGAAATATTCCATAGCTAATAATGTACGTAATCTGTGAAGCTACACAGCTAAGAAAGCCAGCCGACCCGACATTACTCAGGATTTCTTATTGGATCCCGCTGGATTGACCACCTTTTTGATTTTTCCATTTTATCAAAGAATTTCAGTAATTTGAATAGTTTAGAGTATGAGACTACTACAAATGAATAATTTCTACCAAAAAAAGTCCAATTAGATGGATTTGGATAAAGCACATTTTGGAAAAAGTACTCTTCGTATGTTCTTATTTATGTAAACTTCTTACACAGCGTCTCAACCGTGCAGTGGGCCTACACTAAATTTAAGGGAAAATGGCAAAAACAGTTTGTTCAAATCACATAAACTTGCTAAATATCATCAGCAGGCCTGCAATCTCCGAGTTTGGTAGTAAAAAAAAAAGAAAAAAAAAGTCAACCGATTTTCGAATCAGCTCGTATAAGTTCCTTCGTCGGGGCAAGTATAATTTGTTACTACGTGATCAGCCCGGCACGAGAAGGTTTATTAGAATAATGTTCCATAGTTAAGCGTAGCGTGTGGCTGTATTCAAGGAGGTAATGCTGGTGTCAATAGGGAATTTTAGATTTGCAGTGAGGACGCTTGAGACGACGCTTGATCTGGACGTTCTCCGCTCCCCTGCGTCGTGCTGAAAAGTAGCTTAAGATTACCCTGGGACTCAACGGATTAAAAATAAGATGGCGACCCCATATGATCGGTGCATCAAGTAGCTCTCTACGTCGTAAATTGGGTGGATGTTTAAAAAAAAAGCCTCAACGTGTAGTGAAAAATTTAGACGACACGAGCTAAAAATAGCTTGATGCGCACTTTTGGGCATGCCTAGAACAGTTTTTTTCTTCCTTTTTTCCCCTCTCAACGTCCCCGTCGCGAAAATCTGCTGCGTTCGAGCGCTCTCCTAAAGCGAACTGTACCGTATCGTACCCGCGCCAGAGGAGCGTTCGAACACTCCTAAAGTGTACCTGTACCCATAGTTCTGTGACTGTATCGAGCCAAAGTGGACCACTTCCCGATGTGCTCCAAAACCGTACCAAAACCGTACCAAAAGTTCGCAGGTGAGAATGCGCGTATCATGCACATACGTCACAATGCAAAGACATCATTCTCTTTGTTCGGGACAGGACTGGTGTAAGTAGTTCAAGCGCCAGGTGGATGACATTCTGGCTACAAACATGCATGACCTTTTCTAAAAATAACTCGTGAGGTACGCAGGCTTTCTCCACAGAGTGCTCGAACGCTCCAAAACTGGCACAGTTCGGTACGGTACGCTTTGGTTCAGTTCGCTTTGGTTCGCTTTAGAGCGCTCGAACGCACCCCTATTGTAGGAGGCACGACTTCAGTATATAACGCAATGAGAATGTCACATAAGAATAATGTATAATATATCATTATAGTTTATTGTCAGCATCGAAACACACGTTACAAGTACCATAAATCACTGAATTGCTCAAAACCCAAATACCAATCGAAATAAAATGTGCTCGCGGTCTCAGGCACCTCACTCGAAGTCTTGTCTTGCAACTCTTCACCCTGCCCAACCCTCTCCCTTTAAACAGATATAACACGACCATCTATTGATTGTACATTATTTTACTCCCAAGATTCCTTGACGTTACGTACTCAACGTAAAAAAGGAAAAAAAAAAGACCTGAGTTTTGCAAGGCGAAGGCTGCACGCGAGAGTATAGCCTTTACTCCAAGGTCATAGAGCGCATTTGTCTAAAACAGCGAGAGTTACCAGGTTCGTGGCGAGGTCATGAGGTGGAATGAAAGAGGGAGGTGAAATGTGCCAATTGGCATATTTTTTGTGTGTGTGTCGATTCGAGGTCAAACCGCAGGGACAGAAAAAGAGGAGATGCTAGGACAACATAAAGGTCGAACATCGAAGTGAGAGCATTTGTACACAGACAAGATCGAGAACAAGTGTAGGCAATAGACATGAACAAGATCAAAAGCAAGGATAATCCTTAGAGTAGTACTACTGTTGGCCTGTCAGCATTAATATTGGGTGTCTTCGTTTAGCACAGAGCAACGCAGTGTAGATGCATACACATAATATTGCGAAAACTCGTCATTTACTAGAATATATATCAGCGATTGGAATTCCCTAACAATACTCTTATACATGTTTGTGACCGTGCACCACAAAAGAAACAAAAAGTCGCATCCCTTGATTTTATGTGAAGACTCAATACAGGTGGAATGGTTAAACCAAGTCAGTTTTGAGTCTTTAATATTTTCTGAAAGAACTATCCTTCTTAAACGTTTTTCTTCAGGTTGGTATCATAACATGAATGGGAAAGTGTGTTTTTGTCAGTTTTTCTACAACCCTTTTTGGGGGAAGAGTAGAATGATTAGTATGTCTTAAAGGCTGCTTTTCATGACTTGAAATCCTTTGCACACTCTTTCCATTCAAGTCTAATAATTTTTGAAAGGGTGACGCTATTGCTTTGAAATTTTGTATTCATCATGGACAGAATGTGTTAATGAAACATGCTAAATTTCAGCTTAATCTGATAATGCCTTCGTTGTGGTTGCTCTGGTGGTTTACATCCTGTGTTGTGTTCTTTTCATGGCACAACTGGCACGGCTTGGTAAAGATTAACGGCTTGAATACACCGTGTACTTCAGAGCCTGTTTTCCAAGTTCATATTCTTTTTCAGTGTGTGCTTTCTTTCCAGTATTTAGGTAGGTTAGGGGAGTCCATTTGAATTGAGTTATACATTATTTTAAAGCTTAGAGATCGCTCTTTCAGAATCTGACCTTAACTAAAAAAATTTTGTCTGGCAACGTTTTGTTTGTCTTGTGGTGCAGGATTACATTTTATGGACTATTCATTTTGGAAAAACAAATGATTGGAAATCTGTCATTTGATTGAAGTTTACACTTATTATGATTTATTTCCCTCTTCCGATTCCATTAAAAAAAAAATCAAACATTGATTTCTGAATATCGCTGAAACCTATATAGATAGCACTTGAAGACGCATAATCTAACTTCGAAAGTATAAATGTATTGATTGGTGTTATCTAACCTTCTATTTAAGGTTAAATCCCTTTATTTACACCAAACTTATTGTCTTAATAATTTCACTTTGTTATCACAATGATGTATAACGAACGACCCCAGAAAATCCCGAGTAGCTGGCAGGTAAATTGCAAATTAATATTTTCATACACAATGTGAATAGAATAAAACTTTCGTTCGCTTCACATCCCTACAGGATTATAGAACATTTAGTTGTGGTCATCATACGGGACCCAACACCCAAGAGTCATACGGCCCACATGCTCGACATTGACAAAAGGTTCGTGAATCATACAACCCGTGAGCTCAAAACCACGCAAAACAGTCCTTTAATTGAGCAAATCATTAAGCAAACAAGGTCCACGAATCCGTCACAAGGAACAAAAGGCCCACGAAACTGACACTGCGTACATTAAAGCATCGTGATGTAATGTCCGTCTCGTGGGCCTAAATTTTACCCTTGTGTCACACTTATTGGCCTTTTTCAGCCTAGAATTGGACTCATGGGCCCTATTTGCTTAGTGTCGGGCATATGGGCGCTGTTTGTCTACTTTAAACTCATGGGTTGTACAACTATTCAGCTGTATGACTCGTGGGTGTTGGACCCGTGACGGGCACCCGTTTGGGTCGGCGCTTGTCAGTTTGCACAGTCTGTCCGACCCAATTTACGTTATTATTGCAATGTACAACAATTTGCTCTGTTATCCGGCATTGCATCAACTTCATCATAGATATGATTAAGTTAAGGATTAAATGCGGGATTATACACTGGAACCGGAGCAGCAATGTTTCCTGCAGGCGCGGGAGCTGGCCGATGCATCCTTAGAGCACTGCAATATGAAATAAATCCAACATTACATAAGTTATATCATTCCAGAGATTACAACCTCAGATCTTCTCTCTTTCTCTGTACTCACTATTTGCATATGATTAAAATTTCAAAAGGTAATCATTGGCATGATATATTTACAGTATAAAACCAAATTCTGACTTAAACATAATGCCATTGATTAACGGGAGGAAGTGATATTTTGTGATATTTCGAATAACCGACAGTTATAATCAATATTGATCCTTTTATCTGTGAGATACACCTGGTCACCTAGCTGTCTCTCAAAGCAGTTACGCTTAAACCCGAGAACGTATTACCCCAATTAAACCTGCCACACGCCTGGCAGCATTCTCGAAGTGCGCACGTCTCAACAGGAATCTTCCTCCATAAAGATAATAAGGGCCCCTAACAAGGGAAACATCCAGGGTTGCAAGGTGAGGCGAGGGGACGGCGGGCGGGCAGCCAGACGGGCGACCACTTGTATCTCGTAAAGAAGAGAATCAGCGAATATCTACGCATGCTCCGAGTTCTCCAGCACATCCAACGCCAGAATGGATAACGCGTCCTCCAAGGATTTTACGGCCACCTAGATTCAGTAGGTGAGTGACGTCATCGCTTGGAGCACCAATCGCCAGCCCGCTAGAGGGGACGGGGCCATGACGTCATAACAGTACGTCGTGCGAAAATTGAAATGGGTGATAACACCGCGGACATAACGAGTGGATTGCAGCAATTTGAAACCGCTCTTATATGAGAAAGATGGCCAGGTACACACAATTAAAAAGTCCCTACTATAAGGACTATCGATTGCGTAGGCGTGACCATGACGGCGAGTCTCGTAAGTGCTGGAGAACCTATAGCATGAGCAGTTCTTTGTGTTGACGTCATTAATCCTCAACGGCCAAGTCTACGAAGTGAAATCAAAAGTCCCTATCGAGAAGTCCACACTGTATGCTAGACTAGCACCATGGGCCAGGGAGATACCAAAGTTTGCTGTAAGTCATTTTGGGCAATTTGGATTTTTTTTAAGACCCGCTACGTGTCAATGGACAATACTTTGAAAGATATTTCATTAAAATATTAAGTTCATGTATATATATACATTATAAGAAAAGGTGTTTTACGGCATGAATTGTCGTCCCCGCATAGTTTGTTGCCTGGCGGCAAATTGTGATGCTTGTGCAGTTCCCAATTTGACCTCGATGGCGATAATTTGTGCAGGCAAAATAAAACTTACATTGTAGCTGCACAATGTCGTCGGCCACGCACTATGAATAGTGTGGTTGGGGTGGTTGCTCCGGTGTTACGCTTGGGTGGGGTATACTGGTAAGTAATGCGTATGTGTGTGTGGGGGGGGGGGGGTGGGTGGGCTGCATGGTATGTGTTGTGTATGATTTGTAGGTGCGTATTTATAGGCCCCTGTGTGACTTGTGTATGCGTTGGCGCATAGCTGTAAGTGTATGTGTTTGGAGTACAACAATACGATATGTGGAAACTGTTTGCATGTATGGTGGTTGTACAGTGGTAGTGGTTTGTCTGTGTGTATACGTGTGCCTGTGTGGGCACGTGTGTCTGTTTGTGTTTGTGTCTTGATGTTTGTGCGAACGCACTTTTTTGGACAAATGTTAAGCTTTTACGGCGCGTTTCTACTGTGGCTTATAACTTTTGATCCATAGGTCTTTTAAGACCAAACTTGGATGTTAGATAGCCCTTGGAGAGTTGATGGGTGTCAGAAAGCAGGTTTAAAGTCACGGGTATGAGTCAACGAACTTTTTGGACCCAATGTTAACTTCTCATGCGGCGTGTTTATTACGACCCAGAACTTTTGATCGATTGGTCCGTTTGTGACCAAACTTGCATGATAGATCTCTGTCCCTTTTGGAGTTGAAAGTCACTACAAGGTCAGAGGCCACAGGCAAGGGTCAACGAACTTGTAGGGCCCAATGTTCAACGTTTATGGCAAGTTTGTATAATTGCTCAAACTTTTGATCAATTCATCTGTTTGTGCCCACACTTGGTTGGTATAGATGTCCCCCTGGGAGCTGGAGATCACAGTAAGGTCTAATGTCACAGGCAGAGGCAAATATCAATTTGTTGTGCGCGAATGGGCGAGACAGATTTTGGCAATTGCCTTTTGTGTTCAAGCTTCTGTGTTTGTGCATGTTTACCAGTTTTTGCCTGTATTGGGTATAATTTGCATAATTTTGTAGGTATGTGTGTATATGGATACGTGATGTATGTGTACAGGCTGTGTGTGATGCGTGTGTGTGAGATCGGTTTTGTGCTGTATGGGTGTTTATCTGTGTGGTGTGGTGTGGTGTACGTGGGCTACGTAATGTGTGTTGTGTGCGAGCGTTCGTGTGTCTGCGTATTAAAGCACTCGGGAGATAAAAGGTACGAAGCATTCAAGCCACACAATTCCCACCACACGCACAGCGCTCCATCACACACACACACACACACACGCACACACACACACACACACACACACACACGAACGGACACTCAATTATCATGTGCGCGCGCACATACACGCTTCCTCGACCGTGACCTTTTACATGGCTTGTTTGCATGGATGTAGCCATGTAAGTTATGTGTTGGTATTTCAATTACTATGCCAAGAATTACATTACCCCTCAAAAAGTCATGTGCTTCGAGGGCGGGCGACAATTTGTGCCGTCAGCGCTCTGCACAAATTGTCGCCAGACGACACATTGTGCAGTAACGACAGCTCCATAATCATGTACAATTTGTCGCCTTAGGCCATGCGCTAGTGGGGGTCAACGTGCACCCCCTCTGCACCTAACATTCATTGGTGTTTCCATGTAGCCCTTGGTCTGGAGGGTCAGAAAAGTGATGTTAACAAAAAAAAAAAAAACTTGGGTCCCAAGACCGCCCCATGACGTTTTGTGACGTCACTTCCGGAACGACCTTTAAGCAAATATAGGAGAATAGCATTTGAGTATTATTCTAATAAAGTGGTACCCATGCCTTTATTTTGCAATGATAACCAAAGATTTTGGTATTTATAGATTCCTCAGAAGATGGAAAATATGATGTAAAGCAAAGTTTGGCAATATAAGCCCTTAGATTACTGTCATCGACAACGATGTCGACAAAATTCAACAAAATTTGTGCAATTTTTCAAGTTTCAGCCTTAAAGTTTGTATATTTTTGTGAAAATTTTGTTAAATGACTTGAAATTTGGTCTAGACATTGAATGGATATCCCTTTTTATGAAGAAAACAAACGATTTTGGTCTAATTGTAAGCCTCCCAAATGCCTTTTTTGATGTCCAGTATACAAAATGAGTTACAACTCATCTCTTTATTAGTAAATCCACAAATTTAATTATGTTTTGCAATCAGCAATCACCTGATTTAATAGAAGTTGCCCTAAAATGATAAATCACAGTTGACCATGGTTCTTTTTGATGATGTTGTTGGTCACGACATCGAAGGTGAAGACGACGTCAATGACTGGAATTACGACATAGCAGGGATTCTTTTGCAAATCTCCATCTCCATTGATTGATTTTAGGGATAGATTCACAGTAAAAAGAAATTAAGGTAATGAATTTTCAATTCTATTGTCATTTTATTCCTTTGCAATAAACTCAAATCCTGCTTAAAGGGAAAATCCAGTCTAAAAATAAGTTGTTCCGATTAAAAAAAAAAACAACCCAGTTATATCTTAGGAGTTCAACAGCATGAATTTGACTGTAATCTGACGAAAATTATAGTTATGAAATGTTATTTTGAATTTTTGCTTATTTCTGCAAAACAGTTCTTGTACACTGGATATGAATATGCGAATGAGTGAGATGAACATGTTATAACCTCATAATTTTCCATTGATTGTGTCCAAAAATGGCCAAAAATCAATGTTTCTTTCATCAAAGTTTGAAACATGATGTTATTCCTGGTTGCATAACTTCGTTATAGTGATCAGTTAGATATATCAGGATTTGAACCTCAATCGTAATAGCGTTCGAATGAAAATTTGAAATGTCAAAATTTTATGTACAAACTTTAGGGCAAGATGTGGGGGGATGACATGCCCACTTTGTTATTTGCATATTCATATCGACCGTTCAAGAACTTTTTAGTAAAAAAATATCGAAACTTTGAAATGTCGAAACTTCCTTATTTTTCATGGAATATTGATCACTATGTTAATGATTATTGAACTCGTAATATTTCACTTTTTCCTTTCAGACTTAATTATATTTGTACTGGATTTTTCCTTTAGATAAAGTCTAATAACTAGCTTCTTTACCAACATAATTAAAACATTGATCTCAACTACGCTGCATTCACTGGCACAATTCTAAATAGTATACTGTCTCAGGCATGGATTTTATTGTTGTTGTAATCAGGGAGTAATCGTGTCTTTATTGATTCGTAAAAACAAAGGACATGTTGATATACATAATACCAGGTCCATGGTCCTATTCTTGACACATGGCATTCAATGACACACTTACAAATACTTGCGCAGTGATTGAATAACAATATAGCTAGTTTTATTTACAACAGATTTGTGAGGTTGACAACAATAAAATCAATTAACCACCGTATTATCTCCCCACGTAGTACACATACACTTTACTACCACTGACTACCTTATTTTGTCCAGGAAGCTACATAACACTTTCTAATTAATCACGTGACATTCGAATAAATCATTATGTCCGCTATAAATGCATAAGTATTCGCGTGGATCTAATATTACTAATCTATTGTTTTTTTGTTTTTTTTTTGGATAAGTGCCAAATGTTATTCCAGTAAATTATTACATTTATCCAATTAATGTAATAATTCCACATAATTACTGCATTATTATTAAGTGCCTTTTATTATTGAACGTTACTTTCTAAGTGATTAACGTCTCCCCAGTTCTGTTCCTTTTCTTGTATTTAATAATATGGTGAATGATGAAACTATTGCATATGTCTTGATAGAATTCAGTGGACTTTGTTTGGATTCATATGTTTTGTGTAGACCTTTGAGTCGTTATTTGTTTTCAAGTGTTATCTGTTCCCTTGCTCCGATCTCAATATTAAGAAAGGAAAGCTTATAGCCCTTGCGTTTTAGTTCATTCAACAATACTTTGTATTTCTCTACTTTTCTTTCATAAGCGGCCTCAGTGTTAGATTCGAATGGTATAATTTATACTGTCAATTTGACAATTAGGATTTGCTTTGCTCTTTCTATCAAAACTACTATGTCTGGTAATTGATTAGTTGTAACTACGTGGGGTAGAATCGTTCCGCCTGCCACTTTGCACACATCTAGATCAGCGTATATTTCATGACCAGTGGGAAGAGACTCTTTGATCGTACGGTAAATGTATTGCAATAATGTTGTTGTGTCTCCATGCGTACTTTTCCAAAAATGCCGGGCAATTTGACAAAATATGGTGGAGAGTGCCGGTTGTAGTTGTACTAGGTGTTTCAAAAAACATTTCCCACTTTTGATGATAAATATTTCAAAAACTATTCATTCGATAAAACTGTCATTGATATGAGTAATAGGTGGATAGTGTACAATTTGGTTGGAGGTAATTTGCACGTGAAAGCATAAATCAGTTTCATTAAATCTAAGATTGATTTTGAAGTAAGGTTTCAGATTTTGGTCAAATTTTAACCCTCTGTACAAAAATTGAACTTGGCACATTAACCAATGATGTGTATGTGAGTGTGTGCTGACAATGACCCTGAACAATGGACATGCCTGAACCACCTGTTGACCAGGCGTCAGTCTGGCGCTCCCTGGCACATGAATGCTTAATCAATAATTCATTTGGATTGCCCTGGGCACTGCTAGTCTGAATTCATGCACGGTAAAGTGCTTGCAAACACCACATTTCATTCCAGCTGGCGATCATTTTCAAATTTTGCTTCACATATCACTAAATTTGGGATATAAATAAGCATAAATGATCTAAAGTTCCTCATTTTGATACATCTGTCCACTAATTAAATAGTCTGACAAATTTTTGCTTTTTCGATAAAAAGATATCATTTTTGGTAAAGAGTTCAGCAGCATTTATCATTGGGGCGATTTGTTTCAGAGTAGATTTATTTAAGGCTCCGTATACACAAGTGTATATATACTCTAATTTATTTTCTTTACTTCCTGTCACCACGTTTACGATAGAACAGAAGGTATTCATTGTAATTTTGTTTTTCAGAAGTAGGGAGAGCACTGACGCGACTCAATGACAGTATCGACAGGCGTTTGACTTTACACAGATACTGCCAGAGGCTGAATGAAAACTAGCTGTGCTAGTGGAATTTCTCATGAATGAATAATGAAGCATTCAAACCCTGGCCATTGTTCAGGACCATTGTCAGGGTGTTAACCACACACTCCCATACACACCCATTGCCCTCTGTGCAAAGTGAAATTTTGTACAGAGGGTTGAAAATAGAGCAAAGTCTGGTACCTAACTGTGAAATCAATCATGGATTTCATGAAACTTATTTATGCTTTCATATTTAAACTACCTTCAACCAAATTGTACACTATTCAGCTATCACTCATATTAATAACAGTGTTATCTAATATATAGTTTTTGAATTATTAAGAATCAAAAGTGGGAAATGTTTTTTGAAACACCTAGTACAAAAGAGTCATTTGTTTGTTAACCTTCTCCCCCATCTATAAAGATTAATTATTTTACATACGGTGGTAAGGAGTCAATACATACATTTGTCACAAAACTGAGTACCCTTTTTGGCAAGTTGTACATAATTGATTTCTAGGTGAGATTTTCGTCAGAAAGGGGTAGGGAGTGTTACGGCTCATTTTTGTAAATTGCACATTGTGGTAAATTACCAAAATGTGCCGTAACTATGTTACGGCACATTTTGGTAACTGTAAATTTTGGTAAATTTACCAAAATGTGCAGGACATTGACGGCACATTTTGGTAACTTTCTGCTCCTCCACAATTATCACAAAAACGAATTGTAAGTGCAGTTGGATTTTGTCCCCACCAAATGAGTTCCGCAGCCTAAAGGCCGTGTCACACCTTTCCGGGCAAGCTACGCAGACTTGTTGCGAGTAAGGTTTTTCCAGCACGCAGGAAAATTATCTCGCCCGTAGTTGCCCGGAGCTGCGCACGCAAGTCCGATATACCCGCAGCAAAGTTTTGAGCAGCACCTCGCAGGCAACTCCCACGCAAGTACTTCGCAGGCCCCGTATGCGGTCAGCACGGCCAATATAATGACATTCTGTCATTTCTGTTGGACTTCTGCTATTCCTTCACATGAATTTCTGAGTTGTCAGCCCCAACACGCCTGGCACGCAGGTCACACAGAATACCCACAAGAAGAACATAAGTAGCACGCATCCAGCAAGTAACACATGCACAACTCGCCCAAATCCTTGTCCGTCTTCAGAAATTGTCCGGTGTGCTGGAAAATCCTCACACGCAACAAGCCCGCGTAGCTTGCCCGGAAAGGTGTGACAATTAAGGCCTTAACATGGTTACGGGTAAAAAGGATTTGCGTGCGCACCTCCGGGCGACCACAGGTGAGATACGTGCTAGGTTATCTGCGGGGACCTCCGGGTAGTGAAAATTGTTCTTCGCAAGTCGCACCTAAGGCTTGGCCGGAAAGATGTGTCTTAAGGCAGTGTCACACCTTTCCGGGCAAGCTAAGCGGGATTGTTGTGTGTAGGGATTTTTCAGCACGCAGGAATTTTTTTTTTTTTGCGGGCGGACAAGAATGTTTACGACTTTCGCACTTGTGACTTTTTTGCTAGACGCGTGCTACTTACTTTCTACTTGCGTGTATTCCGTTTGACCTGCGTGAGATTTTTGAAACCGATCCGTTTTCTGTTACAAGCGACTTGTGGGTACTGGGAAGTACCTGTGTTGGGGTTATCTGCAAGGTGTTGCCGGTAAGGGTCTCCGATTGGTTTTTCTGCGTGTACCCCCGCAACTCACTCGGAACATATTTTGAACATGCTCAAGGCCTATTTGTCATACCGTATCTGGGGAAGTTTGACTTGCGGGGAAACAAATTTGCTACCCAGAGCTCTCCGTATATTATACATGTAGTTGGTCCGCACCTGACAGTACCTAGCGCGTATCGCGCCTGTATTTGCCCGGAGGTGCGCACGCAAGTCCGGTTTACCCGCAGCTAAGTTTACAGCATGACCAAGACTTTTTACGGGTGATTCATGGGAATTGCCCGCAGAGGTACACGCAGAACGCCAGTAGGCGGCCCTTAGCGGCATGCACCTCGCAGGCAACTCCCACGCATGTATTTCGCGGTCCCCGTATGCGGCCAAATTAATGACATTCCGTGGCACTTCTGCCATTCCTTCAGAGGAATTCCTTCGCTGAGTTGTCAGCCCCACGCACCTTGCACGCAGGTCACACAGCATACCCGCACGAAAAGCAATCGCAAAAGCTTACTCGAGCCTTCAGCTCGGGTGAGCTAAATAAGTATCTTGCCTGTCTATACTGCAGGACCATGTCAATTGAACTCCTTGACCGTATTATAAATCTCAAGCCCGTCCATGGGTTTTTAGTTCAGTTACCCAAATGTGCAGATTGTCCAAAATGTGTAGGCAAATCCACTTTTAACTGCACATGTTGGTAACAGTTGATCCCGTCAGGTATAGGTGCACTAACCACATTTTGGTAAATTACCAAAATGTGCCGATTTACCAAAATGTGCCGTAACAGGGAGCTTTACAAATAGACCTTGCACCAACAGCGGCTCGATACGTTTTTTTTTTTCAGTACTCGGTTATAATTATTGTCTTCAAATGCCCCCCTAATCGTTTTCTTCACAGAATTCCACTTACTGTTATAGACGTCAATGGTGTCTTTGACTTTTTGGAGACTTTCATGACAGTGGGTCATCATTGACCATTTTTTACCATTGTAATTCTCGTCTGAGAGTACTATTAAGTGCGTGGTTCACTAAGTTGTCACCTTTTATTCTTGACCGGGCGTATGCGAGGGTATGACATTCACGGTAGATGTCTGATAATTGTGGTATATTCATTCCGTTAGGTATATGTAACAGACCTACATTGGCTCCGCGGGAGGGGATACCCATCCATTTTTTTTTTTTTTGAAATTTTCTCGATAGAAGGTCAAGATCTTCTAAATGACATTTCTGGATTGAGTGAACCGTTAACAGAAACTGGATGGAGGGTTGGAAGTACTTATGGCATCTGGTCTTATCTCAGTCTCGTCGATTAATTCTTTCAAGTTTAACTCGATTTCACTTTGGTCATGTTTTAGAACATCTTTTGTTTTTCCGGAAATATAAATCTTGGCCCCTAGAATCCGATGGGGTTTATCTTTAATCGATCGAATTTTATGAGGTATGACATATTTTGACATGACATATTTAGACATGACATATTTTGACATGATTTTTTTTCCTGTATTTTCTTCAGAAAAAAAAAATTGATGTTTTCTTAATTTGGGATGCTACCTTAGGGGTTCTTGGCGATGCTGTGGCATAGTGAATAAAAAAAAAAAATCCTGACTCCCGACTTCCGATCTGACTCGAGGACCCGAGTTCGATTTCCGCCTGGTGCTTACGTCCTTGGACAATAAATTATGTTTTACCCACCATCTCCCTCTCAACTCAAGTGTATTAATTGGTACCTGACAATGCCTATTTATCGAATTTATCGAATGTTTGATAAAAACAACAACAACAACAAATAAGGCATAATTTTAAATCAGGCTTCTTCTGTACATTTGAACTGAAAAGTCATTTTTTTTCTTTTTTTAGATCAGCCGTGGTGCCTTATAGATGTCCAAGAGCTGACGCTGAATCATCGGGTGCACTTCACGAGTTTGACACCCACGAATCATACAGACCATGAGTCATAGAGCCAGAGGGTTTTACAGCCTGTGAGTCGTACAGCTCATGATAGTCCATGGGCCAGGCCAGATATTGGTACCATCTGAGGTGGCAAACCTTTTTTGTGTAATTTTGTTTGTCGGGCATAGATATGCTTTTCAAGCTATGATAGCATTTCCAAATGAGTAGCTTAGTCATAATAAATGAATTTTTAACCAATTTGGTCTCGTTGTTATATCCCTATACTTCTGAATCGAAACTAACCGCTATACAAAGAAGAGCACTGTCTTCTGTATGTTCCATAGAGCTGTAAAATGCAGCTCTATGGTATGTTCACAGGTGTTCTGTTGTAAACTCGGTGCGCTTAACCTATATAATCTATATAACCTATATAACCTTTGGCTATTACCTTCGCTGCCTTAAATAAATACTAAGCGCACCGCGTTTACAACAGAACACCTGTGGACATACGGAAGACAGTGCTCTTCTTTGTATAGCGGTTAGTTTCAATTCAGATGTATAGGGATATAAAAACGAGACCAAATTGGTTAAAAATTCATTTATTACGACTAAGCTACTCATTTGCAAATGCTATCATAGCTTGATAAGCATATCTATGCCCGACAAACAAACTGACACCAAAAAGGTTGTGCCACCTCAGGTGGTACCAACAACCCATTTTTCGTGTCTTGGCCCATGGACTATGAGTTTGACGCCATTGAGTCTGACACTAGGCAAGGAAGGCCCATGAGTTCGACACGTAATAAACATGACCCACGAAGCCAACACATTTACGGCCCTGCGATGTAATGTCGAACTCGTGGGCCTTGTTTGCCTAGTATCAAACTTGCGGGCCTTGTTTGCATACTTCCGGACTCATGGGCCTTAATAAACGACTGTTTTGCCTACTGTCGAAGTCATGGGCTGTACGACTCGTTTGCTGTATGATTCGTGGATGTCGAACTCGTGGGATGACCCCGAATCACTTCGCCATCTTTTCAAAGTCTGACATTCATTTGCACTTAAGCTCTGAATTGAATTTCAATGTCACCATCATTGTCATTCTTTTAGTGTATAGATTATGTAAGAATATAGAAATAATACGAAATAAAAGAAATAATAATAACGGTATAATGAAATAGTATAAAGAAAATTCAACATATTTTTACTTATAATATCCTTCATATAAGTTACTGACATGTCGAGGAAATATGTGTGGTTTTTTTTTTTCAATTAGATTTTTGAAATTCTCTTTATATTTTCCTTACATTCTATATATCGTTCTACGCATGTGACATCACATATTGCACTGTAGTAGTCTTCTCATCCAACAGTGAGAGTGCAGATACTTTCAAAAGTCAAAACTTTCGAATGGATTGTCCACTTTTCCCAAACTTTCACCGATGTGGAATTCTACTAATAGTGCTGCATTCACTTAATTAACATGTACAAGAGACTGGACTTATCCTTTGATAACCAGAATAAATTCCAATTCACATTGTCAAACAACCACAAAGTAATGGATATCTAAATTAGCATGAAGACTTGTGATGACTTAGTTTGTCGACCGCATTTATGCCCATTTCGTTGTCGATGACCTGCAAGTCCCTATTGCCAAATTTTTGAAAGAAAATGGTAACAAAATCCAAAACAGTTTAGGTCATACAGTGTATTGATCAAATGAATATCAATTCTGTTAAATATAAGGAATAAACAAACAATCAGATATTGATGTTAATAAAATCATTACCAACAAGGTAATGTGCATTTGTGACTGACCTAATTACAAACATGACTTACAATATTTCATAAAAGTTTCAAAGAGATTAAAAGAGATTTGTAAAAGAATCCCTGCTATGTCGTAATTCTAGTCTTTGACGTCGTCTTCACCTTCGATGCCGTGACCAACGTCATCATCAAAAAGAGCCATAGTCACCTTTGATTTCTCATTTGAGGGCAACTTTTATTCAATCAGCTGATTGCTGATTGCAAAATATGATTAAATTTGTGAATTTTCATGATAAACAGATGAGTTGTACCTCATTTTTGATACTGGACATCAAGAAAAGGCATTTGGGAGGCTTATTTCTTGACACCGCGCATGCGCACTTGAATGTCTGCAAAAGACGATAGCATTACAATTAGGCCAAAATCTTTTGTTTTCATAAAAGGGGATATCCATTCAACGTCTAGACCAAATTTCAAGTCATTTAGAAAAAAAGAATCACGGAAATATACAAACTTTAAGGCTGAAATTTCAAAAATTGCACAAATTTTGCACATTTTTTTTTGAATTTTGTCGACATCGTTGCCCATTTCGTTGTCGATGACAACAATCTGGGGGCTTATCTTGCCAAACTTTGCTTTGCATCGTGTTTTCCATCTTCTGAGAAATCTATGAATACCAAAATCTTTGGTTATCATTGAAAATTAAAGGTATGGGGACCACGTTCTTAGGATGATAACCAATGCTATTTCCCCATATTCGCAAAAAGGTCGTTCCGGAAGTGACGTCACAAAACGTCACGGGAAGGGTCTTGGAACCCAACTTTTTTTTTGTTAACATCATTTTTCTGACCCTCCAGACCAAGGGCTACATGGAAACACCAATGAATATTAGGTGCAGAGGGAATGCACGTTTACCCCTACTAGCCCATGGCCTACCTATGCCGGACAATTTGTGCCGGGGCGACAATTCGTGTCGCAACAAGGGGTATATTCCCTACCTGAAGAAGAAAAATACATGTACAGCATAATACCAGAGTTTCAGAGCAAATTGTAACGACTTTAATAAAGAAGTTATTTCAACTTGTAGTTTCAAGATATCGATTTGTAATTGCTCCCACATGTACATGAATTATATGGCTCGTTTCGGCAGCTAAAAAACTAAAAAAGATGAAAGTGTACGATAACAAAGAAGGTTATTAGTGTTTCCCTGTATCTCCTTATTATAACTACAGTACAAGCTAATTCTCTCTTGCGATATGTTGTATGGGTACCTTAGAACTTACTTTATCCTACTCTCCACATATGCGGGTAAACACCCATTCAACAAAGATTGTATTCTCATCGGTCACCCGTTGGAAGCAAAGTTTGCTGCTTCCGACCACCTATCGAAGTATATCGCGCCACAGTCTAATGAACCCGACTCGTGTTGGTCGACTACCAGGTCAATGTCAGACATTGCTCTCGTGCCCGTCAACGACCGATCTTGCCTCATCGATCATGCCTGACGTGTCTGACATTGACCTGATAGGAAACCAACACAAGTCGGACTCATCAGGCTGGGATCCGATACACTTCGATGGGTTGCTGGAGTAAAAAGAAAATGTATAAAAAAAAAGATAATAAAGAACTAAGTTGCTGCCGACAAGTGACCGTTGACAGAAAAAAAAAAGGAAATAAATTCTGCGGGAACGGGCGTATAGTTTCACATGGTAGTGATTACAAAAAATATGTATATACAGTGTATATATTAATAAATATTGTAGTAGGCCTTTTCTTTTTTAATGCAAATTTTCATGCATTTCATACTTAGTTGCTTTAAGTCGGACGATCGTCACCCCTAGTGGTACGGTATTGCGTAACTCTTCCAAACGAACGAAATTAATTTTGTGCATGCAATTGCGCAATGACAGACTGCAGTGCTATCCATAAACGTGTTGGACAATGCTGCCACAGAGACACTGGGACACGTGTGTGTGTGTGTGTGGGTGTGTACGCACCATACACAAACATTGTGACCGCGAGCTGCGGTGATTGGAGGAGAGAGGCCAGAAGGCGCTAGCCTCTTCATGCGCATGGGCACTGTGAGTGTGCGTCCATTCGGATCCCTTCGGAAGCTCAGGTGGCTCCACAGAAATCAGAGTTCTGTGGGTGGCTCGGACAGCCATTTTGGGTCAGGTGATGTTGAGACCAGTGTGTGTTCGCGGACCCATTGAGCCAGCGCTATTCTCATTCGGTGTCACGACAATTGACACAGAATGGGGGGAGGCAGCGTGTTGCGTTCGTCTCCGTGTCGCACAAACCACTCACCACGATTGTTAGGCCTTAATCATTAACATTTCCTCTGATTAATGACTCCCTAATCTGTTATCTTTCCAGTAGAATATTATTTTTTTGTAGAGTTTTGCGTTTGTTAAAAGTTTGGTATATGACTAAAGTTATGAAAGAGGTTGATTAAAACGATATCAACGATGGGCTTTACATCCCGCATTATACGTGTTCTGCTAGAGTAGAGTGAAGAAATTCGCCAAGTAGTACAGCGTACTAATTCTCACTAATTTCACGGACAACGATATTTTTTTTTCCTTTTTTTGATGTATGACTGTCATCATAAATTAGATTCCTCTGATGAAACCCGAAAGTTTATCATTATAACATCAATTATTCATTTTAAACATACTGAACAGTGTCAGTAAATGTGAGAAACATTAATCAAACACTTTCACATCGACCTTCGAAGAAATACATCAACAGTCTATGAACTGCATTGCTTTATTCGTCATTATTGAAAACATAATTATTTCTAGGTAGCCAATTAAAAATCAGCATCACAGTGATGTAATCTGAATTTGAAATTATGGCAAGAGAAACCATGGAATATAAATTTGGCGCACTTTGAGCTCATTCTGCCATTGCTCACTGTGCGATGCCCCCGTATAAACTCCCACCATACACAGATTGATCCGGCGCTGTTGCGACTTGCGAGGGCATGGGGCGACCCTCGATGCTCTCCCAAGGCAATTAGTGGCCATCAGGAACAGGTTCTTTAATGTGTGGTCATGGAAGGGAGCCCTAGCGAGAGGGTCAAAAAACGAAAAGACGGATGGTTATTAAGGGGCGTCCTGTACCGTGGGCAGGCTCCAAGATAGTAGTGACTTATGTGATGGTGGCCGTTGAAGGAATAGAGTGAGAGTGGGCACATTCAACACATTAGTAACATCCTCGAAGCCGTTTTCGATGGCGGCAGTAGCGGACCAACGAGCCCCGCACCGTAGGGAGGGCCAGAATTGAGCAAACACGGCATGACGCCTTGTTTAAGACGAGAAAGCAAGAAAGCAACTTGTATAAAGTCGTCAAGGCGCCTTGCTTAAGACGAGAAGGCGTGAAGGCGAATTGTGCAAAGTCACTAAGGCGCCTGGTTAAAGACGATAAGCCGGAAAAGAGAGATGTTTAAACTCGCCAAGGCACCTCATTAAGACGATAAGACGGGAATGCAAGAGGCGCCTAAGGACAGGTCCATCCCCAACTCACACATTTGTGTAAACTTGTGAAGTCTGTTACCATGTATGCACACAGGGGCGGATGGCACTATTGGTTGTTCGGGCATTGCCCGGTGGGTCGGTGAAAAACTAAAAGGCGGGCCGGTGTAGGGTTCAACAAACGGGAAAAAATCAAGGGAAAAAATCAAGGGAAAAAAAGTAAGAACTATTCGAAAAGAAATTTTGGATAAACAGAATCAAGGGGAAAAGAATAAGAGAAATTGGGAACTCAGTTATCCATTTAATTATCTTCTTAATGATATTATATTATGCTACTGAGTTCTTTCTGCGTATACTATTTCTATATCCACTTAAGAGTACAGGCTATGCTCTTAAAAATCTTTATACAATAATAACTTTCTATTTTGGTGCTTAACAGGCCAGCCAATCCGGGGAGGCAGGCATATCACCTATAGAATATGGTACAGCCTAGCCTATTGTTTCACCCCTAATATATGAGGTGAAACTTTGAAAATGGAATATAAAAAAAACCTCTAAACCTATCAAAAATGCTAGCTAGGTCCATGGTCGTACGCAGCGGAGGGCGCGGGTTGCGGGGGGGGGGGTTGAGTCAAATGCGTCCCAGAAATTTTCGAAACAATGTGTTTTTTGTAACCATTTAGATTTGCGAAAATTTCGCCCAATTATGTGCACCAAATAGGTCCATTTTAACTCGGAAAATGTAAAATTTGTCACTCGGGCGCTTCGCGCCCTCGCTTTCAGTGTCCCGTTTTGTTGTAAAAAAAATTGCCTCCCCCCCCATAGGTCGTTATAAAAAGTCGGTACGTATTCTGATACATCTTATCACTCGCACTGCTTTCTACCTTTTATTTAGTTAAGGTTTGTCGATATAAACCCATACAAAACCATAGCCATATAGAGTATTACAAACATGATATGATAGATGACATCATGATTGATATTTTTCAATGAATTTATGTGTAAGAATTTCATATGTTAGGCGTTGTAAATTAGAAACATTTTGGGCTCGCTTGCACTGATTTATATGGATTTTTATATAGTTTGGTATTTTTGTATTGGAGGACAGCTGATATATTTAGAACGCTTGCGTAAGAATTACGTGATTTAGCAATGAATTAAAATAGTTGTAGCCTTCGCTATAATCAGAAGCATTATTTGTACATATTGATTGTACTTCATTTATTTTCGAGAGTATCTAGCCACGCTTCATGGACATACTTAAAAAGGCGCCTTGGTGAGTTGGCACAACTCTCCGCCTTCTCGCCTTTTTGGCTACAACAATTAAGGCGCCTTGGCGAGTCTGTGCAAGTCGTCTTCTCGCTTTCTCGTCTTAAATATGGCGCCTTGACGTATTTGTACAAGTCGTTTTCTCGCCTTCTCATCTTTAATGAAGCACATTGTCAACTTTATACAAGTCGCTTTCTCGCCTCCTCGTCTTAAACAAAGCGCTTTGGCGACTTTGTACAAGTCGCCTTCTCACCTTCTTATCTGAAACAAGGCGCTTTGGCGACTTTGTACAAATCGCCATCTCGTTTTGGCGACTTTTAAAAAGTCGCCTTATCGCCTTGTCGTCTTAACCCTATAAAGCCCAAGGGGGGGGGGGGGCACATTGTGCCCCCCTACCAGGATTTTCATTTTCCACTCCTTCTCCCTTCGTCCGATTTCAACGAAATTTGGTCACTTTTCCTAGAATCGTATTGCGAACATTTTTATGTATGATTTAGCGTTATTTGATGCTTTTTTGTTTTGTTTGATAGATACTTTATTTTCTGCAAATCAATATACATAAGTTACATAATCATCAAGATGTAGGAAATATACAAAGTAAATTCAACACAGAGTCGTTTCACTTGCATAAACAACGATATACATAAGTTACATAATCATGAACATGTAGGATATATACAAAGTAAATTTAACACAGAGTCTTTTGACTCTGGGTGGGATTTCACGGAGCACGCGAACGATTTGCGAAGGACGCGAATGGCAAAGTCCAGCATTCGTATTTTAGTCTGCAAAAGATCGCCAAACGAACGTGAGGCGTCGGAAGCGTCGTCAATCGTTCGCAAATGTCGTTTTTACTTCGGCGAGAATTTCAAAAAAGTTTGAAATTTTTTGCGAACCTTTTCCGCACACTTGGTCGTGATTTGCTCGTGAATTGTTCTCGAAAGTGTCTTTAAAGCCTCGTCATATGCGCAAGACCTTCGCAAGACACGCGCGATGTTCGCAAAATCTTCGTGAAACCCCAAACAGACTCCGAAACTTTGGAGAATGTCTCGCGTATGTTACGCGAAATCTGCGAAGTTTTTCCGATCATTTTACGACGAGATCGCAAACTGTTCGCGTACCTTTTGAGACATTCTCGCGAACGTTTAGCGCACGTTTGGGGGGATGTATGACCTATATGTTTTCTACAAATAAAAATCGTAGCATACATATGAACATCAAACAATATTATTAACAACTATGGTAACAAAACAAATTAAAGACTACCAAAGAGAAAGAAATGTTTGATATACAAAAAAAAAAAAGAAATCGCAGAATACAATTAAAATTAATCTAAAGTATGTAAAATTTCATTTGAACTATTATAGAGATTATGTGTTGGAGGAACTGAAAAAAATCTAATGCTTCACTGGTGGAGATAGGTCCTAGGAAAAAAAATGTAGGCAAGCACACGATAGAGAAATGAGAGAAAAAGAAAGGAGAAATAGAGGAAAGGAAAAAAAAAAACTCAAGACAGCTTCCACCTCTCCTTGGGTACATTTTCTCCCATGATTATTGAAATTTTTTTCGTTGTTCGCATTTCCGTCGCGCGTTCTTCGAGTACGTAACATGCTGTACTTTAGCAATGATACACACGACATTCGCACATAAGTCGTGGAAACTTCGCACAAATTGCGCAAGAATAGTTTTCGGCTTCATTGTCGGAACACATTCGGAGAAAAACATTTCCGAATGTTGGATTTTGTCCTTCGCAAATCGTTCGCGTGCTCCGTGAAATCCCACCCTTAGGTGTTTCTCTTGTGTGGAACAAACGGGTTTGTGATCCCATCAGGACACACTTTATTGATTTGCGAAGGACGCGAAGGACAAAATCCAACATTCGGAAAAGTTTTTCTCCGAATGTGTTCCGACAATGAAGCCGAAAACTATTCTTGCGCAATTTGCGCGAAGTTTCCACGACGTATGTGCGAACGTCGTGTGTATCATTGCTAAAGTACAGCATGTTACGTACACGAAGAACACGCGACGGAAATGCGAGCAACGAAAATTTTTCAATAATCATGGGAGAAAATGTACTCAGTAAGGAGTGGTGGAAGCTGTCTTAAGTTGAATTTTTTTTTTCGTTCCTCTATTCTCCTTTCTTTTTCTCTCATTTCTCTATCGTGTGCTTGCCTACATTTTTTTCCCCTAGGACCTATCTCCACTAGTAAAGCATTTCATTTTTTTTTTGCAGTTCCTCCAACACATAATCTCTATGTACGGTTCAAATGAAATTTTGCATACTTAAGAGTAATATTAAGTTTATTCTGCGATTTTTTTTTGTATATCAAACATGTCTTTTTCTTTGGTAGTCTTTAATTTCTTTTGTTACTGTAGTTGTTAATGATTGTTTGATGTTTAGATGTATGGTACGATTTTTATTTGTAGAAAACGTATAGGTCATACATCCCCAAACGTGCGCCAAACGTTCGCGAGAATGTCTCAAAAGGTACGCGAACAGTTTGCGATTACGTCGTAAAATGATCGGAAAAACTTCGCAGATTTCGCGTAACATACGCGAGACATTCTCCAAAGTTTTGGAGTCTGTTTGGGGTTTCACGAACATTTTGCGAACACCGCGCGTGTCTTGCGAAGGTCTTGCGCATATGACGAGGCTTTAAAGACACTTTCGAGAACAATTCACGAGCAAATCACGACCAAGTGTGCGGAAAAGGTTCGCAAAAAATTTCAAACTTTTTTGAAATCATCGCCGAAGTAAAAACGACATTCGCGAACAATTGACGACGCTTTTGCAGACTAAAATACGAATGCTGGATTTTGCCATTCGCGTCCTTCGCAAATCGTGCGCGTGCTCCGTGAAATCCCACTTTTATGGGGCTAAAGAAATTATACAGAAAAATCATGTTTTTAGCATATTTCTTATGTATTTCTTTATATTTAGGTTAAGAGCGCCCTCCATCGGTGACCTTGAGAGAATTCAAATGTACGGTCAAGTCGAGTATGAGCTACTCTACACATGTGCCAAATATGACGATGATACATCAAATGATAAAAAAAGTTATATAGGATTGTGATCCCCCCCCCCCCCCCTTGGGCCTGCGAGGGGTCAAAATAGCGTGGGCTTAATAGGGATAAGCAAGGAGAAGAAGGGGAAGACTTTGTAAAAGTCTCCTTGTCGTCTTTTTGACTAAAACAAGACGCCTTGGCCAGTTAAGCAACTCGCCTTGGCACTGGACGTATAGCTTCCATAGAAACGTACAATGCGCCCCAGTCACACAGTGCTTTACGATGGATTACGTCCGCCGCGAATAGATACGAATGAGATATATGGTCTTACCTAAAAATTCATGTCTGGCGACTTTTTGTTTGTTTTGAGGTGCACCACAAAACACACAAAAAGTCGCCACACATGAAATTTTAGTTGAGAGCATATTCTGAAAGAGCAGACTTTAAGCTTTAAAATGATGTATTACTCAAATCAAATGGACTCTCCTAACCTATCTAAATAGTGGAAAGAATGCACACATTCAGAAAAAGTGTAAACTGAGAAAAAAGGCTCTGAAGTACAGTGTCTATTCAAGCGCTTAATCTTCATCAAGCCGTGCTGGTTGTGCGATGAATGGGATAAAAAACAGGATGGAAACCACCGGAGTAACAACAATGAGGGGATTATCAGATTAAGCTGAAATTAATAATAATAATGATAATAACAATAATGATAATAATAATAATAATAACAATAATAATAATAATAATAATAATAATAATAATAATAATAATAATAATAATAATAATAATAATAATAATAATGATAAGGCCTTATTTACCCCGGGAAGCCAAGTCAAGATCGGCTCGGTTGACCCATTTCACCTATTTTTAGTCCTCACACAAAATCAGTGTGTGCGACTTTTTGTTCGTTTTGTGATGCACGGGCACATATATTCTTTACATTTATGACGTTTATTCATATATGAGTTGCACAAACAAAATTCAAACTTCAAATTCAAAATTTCATATATCTTTTATTATTGTAAAGCAAATTAAAGGATTACGATTTTTTCACAACTTGTACGTAATTCAATTTCAGTTTTCCCCAGTGAACAATGTAAGACAGTCCAAAATGTGATAACCTTGCTGTCATAATACAATGACTTAGCAGGAATCGTAAGAGAAAACCAAATTGTCCATAATTATTAATAACAATCTGTAACTATCCGTAACTATCCGAAAATATCCGCAACTCTCCGCAAGTGTTCAAAACTATTATGTGCCAGTTCGTAAGAATATCCGTATGTGGACGCAAGTATTCGCATCTGGTCATATCTGTCCGAATCGCCCGCATTTTTTGCCCGCATGTTTTGTACAAATTTCTGGTGACGGCAAAGGATCCGCGGGGGTCCGCGGAAAAAATGACTTTTTTGGACGTAACGCCGGACGCAGAGCATTATGTGACTGGGGCTTGACCGCTGACCGATTTACCTCGGCAGCAACGGCGTAAATCCGTACTGAGGAGTGGGGAATGGTCGGCGATAGTCACCATCACCACGATTACAAGCCCATAACCGGACCGGCGCAGCCTTGGGGGGGGGGGGGGGGGGGGGGAAGAGAGAAGCTTGGTTGGGGGGTTGCCCCCCCCCCCCCCCCCACCCACCCACACACACACACACACACTTTAAAGGGAACGAATGTTTGCATCCCCACTCTTTTGCATGAAAAACAAAGTGGGAGGGAAGTGGCAGCAAAAATATGAAGACTTTTTGTTCTTGTTTTTGTTTGTTTATTTTTTCATTGCTTGCAAGCCGACTTTCGGCGGAAAATCAGACCTTTAGAAAAAGGCTATTTTGTTGCTGTTTCTCTTGTCTTTTGATTTTCTTTATTCTTGACTGACAGGCGACTTTGACCCCCCCCCCCTTTCAAAAACGTAGCTTCGCCGTGATTAATGCCCAAATAAAATCAATAGAATGGTAATATGGATCGCCATTTCTCTGTTTGTAATAATGTTGTAGATATTTTCCTGTAGCTATTGTATTTTTCAACTTTGATTTAAGTTAATAAAACCATCATCTCCAGGGGTATCGTTCCGTTTTAATGATGGTTGGTGAGGGAGGGACTTTGAGTTTTAATATCTGTGCAAGGGAGCGGAGCGACCGAGCCGGGGGGGGGGGGGGGTATCCCCCTCCCACACGAGGAAGATTTTGCATTTTCAGACCTGAAATTCAGCGCTCTGGTCCATATTTCGGTGAAATTTTAAATTGTTTTCCTATCAAATAACCAAGTAAGAAAAAGAAATATTCATAGATAATTGAATGACTTAACCGTGGTATCTCAGCTCGTGCTTCGCCTGTGCGACATCACTGTGTAGGCCTACTAAATAGTAGGGCCTATAACCGGTGTAGCCAGGATTTGATCTTGGGAGGGGGGGGGGGGAGGATGTGGGAGGTAAATGATGCAATTTGATGCATTTTTGCGTGTTTTATCGACTTGGAACAGTCCCACATGTTTAAGGTAGCAGTACATTTTGATGTAGATTATTATTGAACAATTTTGCCTATAAAATTGTAAACTTCTTGTATATTATTACACTGAATATCAGGGGAGAGTGTGGGGGAGAGTGTGGGAGGAGGTGTCCCCCCTCCCATGGTGAGAACTTTTTTTTTTTCATTTTGATTTTGTTTGTTTTTATCGACTTAAAACAGTCCCACTTGTTTAAGGTAGCAGTTTATTTTTGATGTAGATTATTATTGAACAATTTGCCTTAAATGGTATCATTTAAATAAACTTCTTGTATTAATTCTTACACTAAATGTCATGAACGCGACCGAGCCCAAGTGAGCGGAGCGAGCGAGGGGGGGGGAGGTGTGGAAGGGGGTGCACACTTTTGTTGGAATATCTGGAAATTTGTCAATCAGAGAAGATGGGAAGGGATAAGCCCTATTCCCCTCTCCTACACGAGGGCGGTTCTGTATTTTCTAATTGCATTAAACGTTTTGGTGCCCACATTTTGTGACATTTTGAAAACTGTCTATGTTGAAAGTGTAGCCACAGTCTAATGCATAGGGGCGGGGGGGGGGGGGGTTGGGCGGGTGAGCAAGGAAAAGGCGTGGGCGAGTGCTACCACCACCCTTCCGGTACGAGGGAGCTTTTGCCTTTTTTAAAGTTGAAATTGAGATATCTCGTATAAGCATATTTGATGGAAAATTTGGGAAATTATTTTTAAAAAACTGATCTGGGGGAACTGCGCGAGGAAAGGGTTGATTGAAAGGGGATATTCCCCTTGCACATGAAGGAATTGTCGAGTCTTCGGAATATAAGTGATAAGTCTTGTACACTCAGAAATATTCAAGATATTTTGTAAATCTGAAAAGTGTACTAAGGGTAGGGAAAGGAGCTCAGAGGGGGAGGGTTTGGGAGGGGGTATCCCCCTCCCAAGCACGAGAGATTTTGTGTTTTTTAATTGAAAGTAAACGATCTGGTGCACACTTTGAGTGAAATATTGAAAAAAATTATGATCTTACTTGATGAAAGGTTGAAAGGGAGACCCGCTTCATGTACATACATACAGTATGCACGCAATGTTTTTTCCGCCCGGTTCAAATCTTGGGGGGGGGGGGGTTGCTCCCATCGCCCCCTCCCCTTGGCTACACAAGTGCAGAGACAGCCCCCATAACTTCCAATTTAGAAGTTATGGGGGATGTGGGAGGGGGTAGCCCCTCCGACAAGACGGAGCTTTTGCATTTTTAGGATTGACATGTTATAATGATCTGATGTGCACTTGCGTGGAGTATTCAGAAAATTATCAATCCCCAAAGTGTGCAGAGTCTAAATCAATGGACAGGAACCGAGCGGGCGGGGGGGGGGGGGTAAATTAAAAGAGGATGATGGAATTTTTAAATTTATTAGAATTGAAACAATACATGTACATCTGATGCACACTTAATGAAATATTTGGAAATCTGTCAATCTAAATCTGTACTTAGTCTATAGGAAAAGGACCGAACGGGGGAGGGGGTGGGAGGGAATGGGAGGGGGTATTCCCCTCACACGCGAGAGAGATTCTGCATTTTCAGAATTGAAATTCAACACTCTGGTGCACACTTTGGATAATTGGACAAAACGCAAGAAAAATTCCTTCATTTCGGGAATTATTGAGGGACAAAATGACCTGTTTGCTCCCCCCCCCCCCCCCGGCCTCCAGGATCGACGTCCCTGCATTCTTATAATACAAATAGTACAAATGAAAAGTTTTGCCGGAATTCGGAAAGCTGTCAATCCCCAAAGCGTACTACAGTTTTTAATGGGAAACCAAGCGGGGAAAGGGTTGATTGAAAAAGGATATCCCCTCCCACCCGCGGTGGATCTTTTGCGTTCTTTTTTATTTTTTGTAACTGAAGTGACAGACCAGGTGCACACTCAAGATAAAACATTTGGAAGTCTGTCAATCTAAAAAGAAATAAGGAAAAGGACCGAAAGGGGAGGGGGTGAGAGACACGAGACGCGAGAGACATTTTTTTTTTTTCATCTTTAGAATTGAAATTCTGCAATCTGGTGCACACTTTGGATAAAATATTTGGACACTTTTCTATCAAAAACGCAAGAAAATTTTCCTCCTTTCGGGAATCATTGGCGATCAAAATAATTATGTTTGCCCCCCCCCCCCCACCCCCCTGTCCGCGCCCCCGTCCTCCAGGATCGACGCCTCTGCATTCGAGGGTTCTTTCGCATTTTTAGAATTCAGATGAAAATATCTCGTAAACACATATAGGCCCTATGATGTAATCTGGGAAAATTTCAATCCCAGAAGTTTTTTTTTTTTTTTTTGGGGGGGGGGGGGAGGGGGAGGGGAGAACCCTCCGTTTGAAAGTAATTTTTTTTTAACAGAAGTAACAGACCTGGTGCACACTTTAGATGAAACATTTGGAATCTGTCAATCTATAACTATAAAGGACTTAACGGGGAGGGTATGGAAGGGGATAGGCCTATCCCCCTCTCACGCGAGGGAGATTTTGTATTTTAAGAATCGAAATTCAGCCATGTTTGGATGAAATATTTAGAGGGAATTTTTGTGAGTGAAAGATCTGCTGCACACTCTTTGATAAGATATTAGGAAATACGTCAATCTCAAAAGTGTACAAAGTCTATCGAAAGGGACCCAGTAGTGGAGCTTTTGCATTTTTTATGATTGCAATTCAACGATCTGGTCCATAGTTCTGGCGGTATTTGGACAATTTTCCATAAAGAAAGTTCGAGATTTGTCTTCATCTCGGGAATTGCTTGGGGACAAATGATTTGTCTGCCGCCCCCCCCCCCAACATTTCCGTAGGGGCGGGGCAAATGCCCCTTGGCCCCCCCCCCCCTCCCCCGAGATAGAATCGACGCCCCAGATCATCCCTGCGTATGCCCATAAATGTATCCTGGCTGAGTCATCAGAGTCATCATCGTTTCAGGAATGATTCAGGAAATTGGGGGGGGGGGGTCAATTATACGGCGGCATAGTTTTTTTTATTGTTTGTTTGTTTGTTTTCGTACATAGTTTGCAGATGGTCCCGAGTTGCTCGCGTCATAGCATATTTTCAGGCATGTTTACATGTAAGCCTACACTATTTGACGTTGTCAACGTCTGGACTATACGTTATGTCGATATTACTTTCTTCGCGAGCGAGCGCTTGAGAAAATTATGTAGTCATTATCCTACAAGATAGAATACTGTTCGGCTCTGTTACCTCTCTGAATGCGGGCGTACGAACGTCATGCAATATGCCAAAATTGATACAATCACATTTTGCTTCCTCCATTTTTTTTCCAAATTTCAAGGGGGGGGGGGGATGATTGTACAGGCCATCCCCCCTCCTCCATTTCGGGGGGGGGGGGGGATCCCCCCCCCCCCCCCATCCTCCCGGGATTTACGCCCATGCTCGGCAGTGCTGAAAGATTTTGGTTTTGGCTTTTAAACCACCCTGTTTTTCATCGCATTTCACTACACACAAATTTTTGGACGTGACGCATTTACGCAAGCTTAAGCACAGACACGGACACACACCAACATACACGGTGTGTGCATTAATGCATTCTTGCAAAATAGACGATCTACAATATTGTACACAAGCACGTATAATCACTGATCGTCATCTTCCTTCTTATATCTGCACTGAACGTACAGTGTGCCTATACTTACATCCTGGCGACAATGGCTGTAACGACAATAAGAAGTACAACTAGACTTGGAATTTGTCAACACTGACAAATTAGGTGATCCGATCTTTTCGAAAATCAATGATTTGAGTTCTGATCCCAATATAGGCATGACCATGTACAGGTTTCATCTGTGTTTAGGAACATTGGCCGTGTGATGTTTGGATTCTCATTTAGAAAAGGGAGTCAGGTCTGCCATCTTTGGTACCAAATTCCGTATACACTATAACGAAGATACAAAATGAAGTACATATGACCTTTGACCCCACTTTGCACAGCCAAGATGGCATCTGAGCAAAAAGTGGTTATTTTGTGAAATGATCCTTGTAACATAGTCTTTACGTGTGCAAAATATGGAAAAGATAAGACATGTATTCACCAAGATACAAGATGATACATTTATGACCTTTGACCCTAATTTACATACCCAAGATGACGTCTGATCAAGTAGTTGTTATTTTATGAAATAATGTACTTGACATGAACTAAACATGTGCAAAATATGGGGATGATAGGGGTGTTTTTCTTGAGTTATTGCATAGAAAGTTGCAGAAAGAAAGAAATATCTCAATACATCGAAGATAAGTTTGATTTCAACCAAGTTTTTTGACGTAATCTCGGCGTCGTATGAAAAAATAGAGAGGACCTTTACGACAGCTCAAAGTCTCAGCTACAACATACTAAAATCTGGGAGAAATTCACCGAAGAGTAAGTGAGCTAGTGCTCGATAAAGACCGTCATGTCAATTTTCATTTCCAGAAAAATTCCCTCCCATAGAGATAACACGTAAACTGGTTGAATTTGACAAGGTTACATTATATCCATTTTCACGAGGTGAAGACATCATCCGATTAAAACTTTGATGAACAAAACTTAAAGAGTATTAAATTGGCTACAACATACTAAAATCTGGAAGAAATTCACCGAAGGGTAAGTGAGCTAGTCGTCGATAAAGACAATCATGTCAATTTTCACATCTAGAAAAATTCCCTCCCATAGAGATAACACGTCATAACGAAGATACAGGAAGAAGTACATATGACCTTTGACCCTACTTTGCACAGACAAGATGGCATCTGAGCAAAAAGTGGTTATTTTGTGAAATGATCCTTGTAACATGGTCTTTACGTGTGCAAAATATGGTAAAGATAGGACATGTATTCACCAAGATACCGGATAAAACATTTATGACCTTTAAAAGACCTTTGACCCTAATTTACATACCCAAGATGGAGTCTGATCAAGTAGTTGTTATTTTGTGAAATAATGTACGTGACATGAACTAAACATGTGCAAAATATGGTGGTGATAGGGTATGTTTTTCTTGAGTTATTGCAAAGAAAGTTGCAGAAAGGAAGAAATATTTCAATACATCGAAGATAAGATTTAATTTCAACCAAGTTTTTTGACGTGATGCCGACTCCGTATGAAAAAACAAAGGGCACACTCACGATAGCCCAAAGTCTCAGCTACAACATACTAAAATATGGGAGAAATTCACCGAAGCATAAGTGAGCTAGTGCTCGATAAAGATAGTCATGTCAGTTTTCATTTCCAGAAAAACTGCACTCCCATAGAGATAACACGTAAACTGGTCAAATTTGACAATGTTACTTTCAATCCCTTTTTACGAGGTGATGCCGTCATCCAATCAAAATGTTGTTATTATATGACTGAAAGACCATTTAATAAGCTACAACATATTGAAATTTGGATGAAAATCAACAAAAGAATAAGTGAGATATGCTTGAGTGAACTTAAAATTCGATGACGTCATTTTGAAAATTTACTTTTTTTTATTTCATTAAGAAATTTGATATCTTTTCATCATTTTTCCAGCATCGCCAACCCATGAAATGACATGTACAACTCATCAGCTTTCAGAATATGTAAAAAAAATGGGGGGTCACCGTCCATCCTGACGAGTAAAATCGGATTCAAAATTGGCGGTTTTTTTGCATTGTTGCACTGTATATCACCATTGACGCGCGCGCGGAATTTCAACTTTGACGGGCCCGTGTGACGTCATATTGAGTCGAATTGACTTGAAACTTGGTAGAAATATTCCTTGACATTATAGACATCCGATAAATGTGAAAAAATGGGAAATTTCTATTGCATAAGAGCTGTGCGTGCGTATATGTGCGCGCGCGTACGCGTCCGTCCAATTTTTTCAATTTTTCAAAAAATGCTCCGATTGGTCTGAAACGTGTGCAAAAAAAATTTGAGCTCGATTTGAGCATACAAATATTTCAACGCGCGCGTACGCGCACGTTTTAGGAGAAAATATGAATTTTGATTATATGAGTAGAATGCGCTTGACTTGAACTATATGTGACGTAAATTTCATTGAAAAATTCCATTCCATTAATGAGATAGGAGTGAAAATGTGTTTTCATATAATGACGTCATAGTGACGTCACGGTCGACTGATCACTATGATTTTATAAAATTTGTCGTCTTTGGGACATGATACATATATGGTATGAGTTTGAAGTTGATACTCTGAGTACTTTCTGAGTACGTAGATACACAACTTTTGTCCAGAAATAAAGAAGAAGAACCAACAAAGAATCCGTACAGATACAGAAGGTGATCCGAGAGGATACTCGGATCACCTAATGACAGCTGCCGCGAGTCCAACGACTATCCAAATAGTATTGTCTGCCGAGATGAAAAGAAGCAAGATTGTGCAAATCCCCTCGTAACACTAGGCACACAGGACTAATATAGTGTGTATATAATTCACCTACACCCTTTCTAAAAGAGTAATTCAAACTAAAGATCAGTAAACGTTATGCATGGGAGACATTTCCATGTTGTGAATAGCTCTTCATCCAGTTATTCATACAGGAATTGAAAAGATACTTTACGAAAAGACGCCTTTACCTAAAAACAAATCTTCAAAAAAGAAAAAAACAACAACAACTAGCGTTTGTACTCTTACTTATTAATTTAATCAAAACATGATTAGGTTCTTTCTACTCTTTGCGATAAATTTACGTTAAACACCTCAAGAAAAGCCCAGAACATTGTTGTTAAAGTGGAATCAAAATCCACTTTACAAGATTCGAAACTCCACGAAAAATTTGTTTTAATCAATCAGAACAAACACACTGTATCAGACAAAATAATGTAGCCGCTTTTCCTCATCAAAATAATCATGCATGTACGTTCATATATAAATGAAAATATAACTATATGAATATTGCAACTGATTGACAAATTGCTCTACATCGACGTAAATAAGCACTGAATTGATCAGTGTTTTAGTAGTAGCCATGATAAAAAAAATCATGGGCGTACATACTCGAGCAGGATTCGAACCCACGACCTCCTGATCACCGGACAGGCGTCATCTCCACTAGACCACCGAGCTTTCGCCCGACAGCAAGTGTTGGTTCTAATCCTTATAGCATGCAGCGGGTACTGCTTTGTTATTCAAATTTATGAAGTTCTTGCGTCGAGATGTTTTCATTGCAACTGATTGACAAATTGCTCTACATCGACGTAAATAAGCACTGAATTGATCAGTGTTTTAGTAGTAGCCATGATAAAAAAATCATGGGCGTACATACTCGAGCAGGATTCGAACCCACGACCTCCTGATCACCGGACAGGCGTCATCTCCACTAGACCACCGAGCTTTCGCCCGACAGCAAGTGTTGGTTCTAATCCTTATAGCATGCAGCGGGTACTGCTTTGTTATTCAAATTTATGAAGTTCTTGCGTCGAGATGTTTTCATTGCAACTGATTGACAAATTGCTCTACATCGACGTAAATAAGCACTGAATTGATCAGTGTTTTAGTAGTAGCCATGATAAAAAAATCATGGGCGTACATACTCGAGCAGGATTCGAACCCACGACCTCCTGATCACCGGACAGGCGTCATCTCCACTAGACCACCGAGCTTTCGCCCGACAGCAAGTGTTGGTTCTAATCCTTATAGCATGCAGCGGGTACTGCTTTGTTATTCAAATTTATGAAGTTCTTGCGTCGAGATGTTTTCATTGCAACTGATTGACAAATTGCTCTACATCGACGTAAATAAGCACTGAATTGATCAGTGTTTTAGTAGTAGCCATGATAAAAAAATCATGGGCGTACATACTCGAGCAGGATTCGAACCCACGACCTCCTGATCACCGGACAGGCGTCATCTCCACTAGACCACCGAGCTTTCGCCCGACAGCAAGTGTTGGTTCTAATCCTTATAGCATGCAGCGGGTACTGCTTTGTTATTCAAATTTATGAAGTTCTTGCGTCGAGATGTTTTCATTGCAACTGATTGACAAATTGCTCTACATCGACGTAAATAAGCACTGAATTGATCAGTGTTTTAGTAGTAGCCATGATAAAAAAATCATGGGCGTACATACTCGAGCAGGATTCGAACCCACGACCTCCTGATCACCGGACAGGCGTCATCTCCACTAGACCACCGAGCTTTCGCCCGACAGCAAGTGTTGGTTCTAATCCTTATAGCATGCAGCGGGTACTGCTTTGTTATTCAAATTTATGAAGTTCTTGCGTCGAGATGTTTTCATTGCAACTGATTGACAAATTGCTCTACATCGACGTAAATAAGCACTGAATTGATCAGTGTTTTAGTAGTAGCCATGATAAAAAAATCATGGGCGTACATACTCGAGCAGGATTCGAACCCACGACCTCCTGATCACCGGACAGGCGTCATCTCCACTAGACCACCGAGCTTTCGCCCGACAGCAAGTGTTGGTTCTAATCCTTATAGCATGCAGCGGGTACTGCTTTGTTATTCAAATTTATGAAGTTCTTGCGTCGAGATGTTTTCATTGCAACTGATTGACAAATTGCTCTACATCGACGTAAATAAGCACTGAATTGATCAGTGTTTTAGTAGTAGCCATGATAAAAAATCATGGGCGTACATACTCGAGCAGGATTCGAACCCACGACCTCCTGATCACCGGACAGGCGTCATCTCCACTAGACCACCGAGCTTTCGCCCGACAGCAAGTGTTGGTTCTAATCCTTATAGCATGCAGCGGGTACTGCTTTGTTATTCAAATTTATGAAGTTCTTGCGTCGAGATGTTTTTTATCATGGCTACTACTAAAACACTGATCAATTCAGTGCTTATTTACGTCGATGTAGAGCAATTTGTCAATCAGTTGCAATGAAAACATCTCGACGCAAGAACTTCATAAATTTGAATAACAAAGCAGTACCCGCTGCATGCTATAAGGATTAGAACCAACACTTGCTGTCGGGCGAAAGCTCGGTGGTCTAGTGGAGATGACGCCTGTCCGGTGATCAGGAGGTCGTGGGTTCGAATCCTGCTCGAGTATGTACGCCCATGATTTTTTTATCATGGCTACTACTAAAACACTGATCAATTCAGTGCTTATTTACGTCGATGTAGAGCAATTTGTCAATCAGTTGCAATGAAAACATCTCGACGCAAGAACTTCATAAATTTGAATAACAAAGCAGTACCCGCTGCATGCTATAAGGATTAGAACCAACACTTGCTGTCGGGCGAAAGCTCGGTGGTCTAGTGGAGATGACGCCTGTCCGGTGATCAGGAGGTCGTGGGTTCGAATCCTGCTCGAGTATGTACGCCCATGATTTTTTTATCATGGCTACTACTAAAACACTGATCAATTCAGTGCTTATTTACGTCGATGTAGAGCAATTTGTCAATCAGTTGCAATGAAAACATCTCGACGCAAGAACTTCATAAATTTGAATAACAAAGCAGTACCCGCTGCATGCTATAAGGATTAGAACCAACACTTGCTGTCGGGCGAAAGCTCGGTGGTCTAGTGGAGATGACGCCTGTCCGGTGATCAGGAGGTCGTGGGTTCGAATCCTGCTCGAGTATGTACGCCCATGATTTTTTTTATCATGGCTACTACTAAAACACTGATCAATTCAGTGCTTATTTACGTCGATGTAGAGCAATTTGTCAATCAGTTGCAATGAAAACATCTCGACGCAAGAACTTCATAAATTTGAATAACAAAGCAGTACCCGCTGCATGCTATAAGGATTAGAACCAACACTTGCTGTCGGGCGAAAGCTCGGTGGTCTAGTGGAGATGACGCCTGTCCGGTGATCAGGAGGTCGTGGGTTCGAATCCTGCTCGAGTATGTACGCCCATGATTTTTTTATCATGGCTACTACTAAAACACTGATCAATTCAGTGCTTATTTACGTCGATGTAGAGCAATTTGTCAATCAGTTGCAATGAAAACATCTCGACGCAAGAACTTCATAAATTTGAATAACAAAGCAGTACCCGCTGCATGCTATAAGGATTAGAACCAACACTTGCTGTCGGGCGAAAGCTCGGTGGTCTAGTGGAGATGACGCCTGTCCGGTGATCAGGAGGTCGTGGGTTCGAATCCTGCTCGAGTATGTACGCCCATGATTTTTTTATCATGGCTACTACTAAAACACTGATCAATTCAGTGCTTATTTACGTCGATGTAGAGCAATTTGTCAATCAGTTGCAATGAAAACATCTCGACGCAAGAACTTCATAAATTTGAATAACAAAGCAGTACCCGCTGCATGCTATAAGGATTAGAACCAACACTTGCTGTCGGGCGAAAGCTCGGTGGTCTAGTGGAGATGACGCCTGTCCGGTGATCAGGAGGTCGTGGGTTCGAATCCTGCTCGAGTATGTACGCCCATGATTTTTTTATCATGGCTACTACTAAAACACTGATCAATTCAGTGCTTATTTACGTCGATGTAGAGCAATTTGTCAATCAGTTGCAATGAAAACATCTCGACGCAAGAACTTCATAAATTTGAATAACAAAGCAGTACCCGCTGCATGCTATAAGGATTAGAACCAACACTTGCTGTCGGGCGAAAGCTCGGTGGTCTAGTGGAGATGACGCCTGTCCGGTGATCAGGAGGTCGTGGGTTCGAATCCTGCTCGAGTATGTACGCCCATGATTTTTTTATCATGGCTACTACTAAAACACTGATCAATTCAGTGCTTATTTACGTCGATGTAGAGCAATTTGTCAATCAGTTGCAATGAAAACATCTCGACGCAAGAACTTCATAAATATATGAATATTTCTCGCATATTTCTTCACATCTATACTTTTTTTCCTAAATCAATCTGCACATATTAGACAAATATATCAGACGTGAGAGGTTTTGGTTGAAACTATATGCAAGAGGTAGCTTCAGTAGGACTGTTTTCTGAGGGGGCGCAGCCCCGAATAAAATTGTTATACTTAACTCTTTATGTGCCATGGTGTAAACTCCCTGTGTGCCACATTTTTCTGAGACAGCAACGTATGCTGTGGAAAAACATTATGTTTTTTTTTTTTTTTAATCTATGCAACTTTTATAGATTTTTGTTACCGTGAAAGTGTAATGAGCATAGTTGTATAGAAAATGCCTAGCTTTGCTTTGAAGTAAATTGTATGCAAAATCTGTGATTGTTCTCTTTCAAATTGCCGACAGCTACATTATTGTAGTTGCATGACTTTTGCGCATAAAACAGTGACTTAAACTTGGAATTTATTCGCCAATTCAGGAGTGAATACCTCTTGATAGTAAATCAGCTCATAAAATGCAAGGTACATGAGACAGGACTGGAATCGCAAGAAACCCTTCCATTGTACTGTGGCATTTGGCGATTTATCGATTGGTTTGGGCGGGTTTGTGCGTTTGAGCAGAATATGGGAAGTTGGCACGCCGTCGACTGAGTCGGGAGTGCGAACGTGGCACATAAAGAGTTAAGTAACCGTAAGCACATGGTTTAGCCAGAATCACGAACAATGACCTGGTAAGACCTATATTTATTTTTTATTCCTCCCAATGAACTTCGTGGTATCAAATAGCAAGTACCTTGGGTGGTTGACTGATCTAGAAAAAAATTAAAATTACAATGTGAACGTGTACATCGACTGCTCGAAGCCATCTATCTCGCGAAGCGTAGACGAGGTGCCTTTGGTGGAAAACCGTGACGTGTTGTCTCATATGCAATAGAATACGGGCTTGTGACAAGAGTGCTGCGCTTGCGCTTAGTAATGTCGCCATCGGAGCGTGATAATAGTTTGTTTTACTATTTTCCGAGAGGAACAGTTGGAGTAGGATTTTCATGGTGGAAATTTATGTTATGTCACTTTCAATGTCCTCGACCAATCAGAGGACAAGAAATAATTTGTGAGGGATATAAAAGTAAATAGAGTACTTACCGACCCATTTAGTAACAAAGAGAAAGCGCCCTGGTATGGAATCGAAAACAACTGGCATACACAGTATTATATTCATTACCTCCGCCAAGGGAGGAGGTTATGTTTACTTCGGTGTTTGTTGGCTTGTTTGTTTGTTTGTCCGTGTATAGAATAACTCAAAAAGTTGTAAACGGGTTTGGATGAAACTTACTAGGAAGGTTGAGAAAGACACACGTAACAGATGATTAAATTTTGGTAGTGATTCGGATTTTTTTTTTGTGGATTTTATGAAGGATGCGCATTTTTGATGTTTTCATACGAGCACTTAAGTGCGTGCTCTAGCTTGTGCTAAGCTGGAAGTTGATGAAAAGGCTCATATTGGGAAATCGAGCGAGTTTCAGTATGCGTACGTATGAATGAAATTCACTCATCTCTACGGAAGAACAAGATCAGTGGTGGAAATGAGCTGCTTGACGGAGTTAAACACAATGATTGTACATGCTTTTCGACAAAAGAAAAAACTTATTAGCTTATAAATAAGCTAATACAATATTTTATGTATATGTATAACATAGAAATAAGCTAAAGTTACAAAATATATTTTGAATAAGTATTAAAAGCATTCAAATCACATTATAGTTGTAAAATAAACACCTGCTTTTCTTTAGAAGCTTGATAGTGTCAAGTGCCAGCAAGAAAAAAAAAAACAATGAGTGCATAAAAGCACAAAGTGATACAAGATGAGTATAATCATGCAAAACATGAAAACACAACCGTTCATACGTACAAGAAGCATTCATTCACACTGTACACAACTAACAAAAAGACAAATCATGACAATTATATACAATATGAATATGCATTTCTTCAAATTTCAGGTTTATTAGCTGTTTTGGGAAGGAAATGAGTGACGATTATGTCTGAATTGTTAAAAATGTATTCATAGATTTTTATTGTCGATATGACATTAATATCATATTTGCAGTATTTAGTGAACTGTGACATATAAAACATACATTCTCATCTTGAGAGAATACATTTTGTATTTTCATATACTTTCCTTTGTCACTACACATGAGCGAATTTAACTGCCAAAAGTCAATTGTCAAAAGTTTATTTTCTCCTGAATTACTTATCAAAACTAAACTCATGTTATGTTCATAAGTATGATGTTGGCTTCCAAGTAATGTTTTCTTTGTAAGCAAGCATATTTCAATTATCAACATTATGTCAGTTATTGTATGTATATAATAAAGAATCAAAAGACATTGACATCACTTTAACAGACCCAGCTATTGAGATAGACAGACAAACAAACAGACAAAAGAAAGAAGCAAGAGTACAGAAACTGTGTCCAATCTACTCGTCCCCAGTAGAACATATCGACGTGAGAGCTTGTTTTCCATGCTGTAGAGAAAAAAAAAAATTAAGAGCAAACGAGTTTGTCTATTTCATACATTGAATTAAGTGCTCGAAGGGGCAATACTGGCAACAGTGCATAAATGAAATGAAGACGATTTACTTGTCGTTTCAACGCATTGACGTAAAGGAATTATGCGCACGCAAATGTGTGATGACTCCTGTTGATTTATAATATCCGATCAACACGCATGTGGCCAACAGAATATCTAAATTAAAGTCATCCATTCTAGGACATTTTCTTTTTCATTTTTGTTCAGAGTGCTTCGATACGGCCTAAAAAAACAACCAGACCAAAATTACTGTCAATTACTTCATCTGTCAAACCCTAGACAACGAAAATGATCAACAAAAGACATTGTGATGCACCTTCCCCTAGATGGAGCATAACTTGCGAGTCCCCCTGCAATTTCTTTTGTTGATTGTGTTCGTGACATTAATACATGCAACTTATACTCAGTATAGGAAAGGGGCATTTCAATGTGTTTATTGATACTGATGTTATCTCGTGAATAAACTTAAGTAAACATGTATTTGCATATCATAGGTTCTTTAATTTCAACAAACCATTCTAAAAATAAACAAAATATTTCCACAGAAGAGGAGTCTTGAAAACAGTGAAAAAGTGTAGACAGCAATTAAACAAACGTGTGTATGTGAATATAGTAATAAAGGTGTTTTTATCGTCAGTACAGAAAGTGTTAAGTATGCTTGACGATATTTGTGATTGGAGCTTACAACTGTATTTGATTTAATAGTACAGCAATTTTTTTGATTACCGGGTTTCTAGTGATCCGTCCTTCAAATATACATCTTGTCTTCTCTCACAAAGTCACACCTGCTGCTTGACCTTGCACAATTGCATGTCCGTCTAGAGTACACGAGGGAATCACCCGATCCGTCTTTTTCCTGTAACACAATCAATTTCGATGATTCAATAAACTGAAGGGCGATGAACATAATGACTATTTCAGAAAGCTTACAATATGGAAACACCTTTCATGTGTAGCTCTTTCTACATGCAATGACATTGAATATACGTTTAACTTTGTATGATTAAAGTATAAGCTTATATCACAATTATATTTCATAATCCCTTAAAAACTATGCCGATTAGAGTTTTTATGGCGTCAAACAATTCTGCCGCATAAAGGTTTTTTTTTTTCTTCTTCTTCTATTACTGTTGACTGCAGCAATGATGACATAGGATGATCCAAGAATAATGCTAGGACGCCACTCTGATGACCAACTGAACTGGAACACTCGTCTTATTTGTTTGAATAAACCGATTTCAAAAGATGCAGGATTATTTACGAACTAAAGCATTTTGTCGATTAAAGGGGCCCTGAACCCCAAATCAGCCTAACTTTTATGTTTAGGGCAATTTTATGTAATGTTATGTGCTGATTTCGCATTTACGACTACTTTTTAATGTTTCTGACCAATGTAAGTGTTATTTTGAGAGAAGTTACAGCTCTGGGAACGCCCCTTGAAATTCTTTCAAAACACGCGAACGGCGCGCACGCCGTGACGACGTTATCTCAAAAATGATGCGAGTTCGAGCAGACGCTACTCAGCTCTATTTGCACGATGTTGTATACAGATTCTATTAATAGCTTTGGTCGTTCGTCTACAGTGGATAACACAACTACTAGTACTTTTCTTTGGATAACCCTTTCCCAAACATGAGCGATTCATCGGATAGTAGCGTGGGAGAGAGGGGTGACTGACTTTTCAAGTTCAGATTCTAAAAGTGCGGGTGTTTGTGACAAAATTCCTGCGATTTTGCCTAGTCCACGGTGCAAATAGCTGTCGCTCGGTTTGATGATGGAGAAGACATTGAAAGGCGGCTTGGTAACAGAGATTGGTAAACCAGACTGTTGATTTTCACTTAACTGAAATTCTATTGGTTTTTGTAGCAAAACTGTAGTTCCCTAGCTACCCATTTGCCCATTACCCGTACTTTCGCGGCTTCGACGTGCATAATTATTTACTAGTAGAAGGCCTATTATTACCCCGATCGGCCGGTGAACCGAACGTTTGCTACTGTCATTGCCAGCCGAGCCTAGCCGCGCAGCACTTTGACCGCGCCTTGGCCATAGCTATAATATGTAACGAGGATTAGCTTCGGCATTTTATGTTTTTTTTTTTTTTTTTTTTTTTAATGAGCTGAGCTAGGAACTGGAAATGCATGAGCAGAATTGAGATTTGCTTCGCTTGAAAATAATAAAAATAAGTTCTTGGAACTTTGGGCAATCATATTTGCATAAGCATGATGTTGAATTATGGTAATGGACTATGAAAAAAAAAAACACTTCAAGTGGACAAATTATTGTGAGGAACTATGCATTGATCGGGCTCCCGTCATAAAAGCTCAGCCCCGGCGATTTCCCGATGCTGATGTACGAACAATAACGCCTAAGGCCTGCACTGCACCATAGGTTCATGCTGATGAATGATAATGTTTCATTTCATTAATTATCCCCGCTCTTTATCTGATCATAAAGCCTAAATCAGAAATTTCTGCGCATTTACATGAACATAATTTTTAATGAGACCTTTTATTGGTTCTGAAAATATTACAGCAAAAAATGTGTACATCTATGAATTTTTGTTTGTTCGGCAATTGTATTCTTTATAATTATCATTTATGTCAACACAAGAGACAAAATCTGATCATTCCGATTTCAGAGCAAAATCTTATCTTTTTTTTTCACTTCATCTATTTTCATTGATTTACATACATGCATTTCTTCTATCAACTCTTTGTCGGTATGCCATGGTGCAAATCCCCTGTGTGTCACTATATTCTGAGACTGCAACGTAGTAATGCTTTGTGAGAAATATTCTGTTTTTCAAACCTATGTAACTTTATTTTTTTTTATATAAGTGTTAGTTACCCTGGACATGTAATGGACATAAATGTAGAGAAAACCCGAAGCTTTGATTTGATGTAAATTGTATGGCAACTCTATGATTTTTTTTTCTTTCAAATTACCAATAGCTACATTATTGTAGAGGCGCAGATTTTTTGCACACAAAACAGCGACAGAAACCTGGAATTTACTCACAAAGCCATTACGAAACACCGCTTGATAGTCACCACATAAAATGCAATCTAAACGTGGGGAATAGAATCTAAAGAAACGATTCTATCGTACTGTGGAATTTGGGGATTTGATTCATCACGCGTTACCCTTGCTTTACTCTTGCTGTCTAAATTTGCCGTAAATTTGGATCTTATGGGAAAGGAGTGAAGACTCATCCCATCCATTGCCGTGTTACTACATATGCAACGATGCATCGTCTAGCCTCTAGGCATGGTTTACAAGGTGTAGTTAAGATCTCCTAAAACGACATTTTTCTTGCAATACGTTTTACAACCCAACGTCTTGTGAGCAATCAACACACGACAACAGCCAGGTACGCGTACGGGTAAGGTCGGGTATACGCGGTACGGGTGCCTTGAACATTGGCTAAAAATGTTGTCAGCTATCGTCTGCTACGAAAGATTCATTCTTGAGATGACGTACGCGGTCACGTGACTCGCATTTGTCGAAGGTTGACTTTTTAAGGGACGGGGCTTAGAAACTTCAAAATGTGCAATATCAGGGTAGCAAAAGTGGTTTCTCTCTCACACAGGTGCTTTCTACAACCTACTGGTGAAAGAATATCAAAGAATGAACACATCTTAGCCGTCTCAGAGCTCAAATTTATGGATTTAAGGCCCCATTAGAGTACTTTTATCATTATAATTATTCAACTATAATTTCATATTAAAATAATGGAAAACTTGCATGGGAAAGCTCGACCAAGATCAATATTGATAAGATATTGAGAACTCATAGAGTGCTAAAAAGATGTATTTATGGTAATGATTTATGTGCTCATATTAATCCGTTTTTGTAAGAAAGAATGCGAATTACCGAAAGTTTTTGCGTCCTTATTTATGAAAAATAAAGAAACACATACATGATAACTTAACAAGACAGATTGATGTGCATCATATACAGTACCAAGAACTGTATTACGAAAATTGCAAAATATATAATGACCCAAACCTTTTTACTATAATCTAATAAATATAAAACACAAATCAAATCGAGTAGCCAGTAAGACCCATTGACAAATGAATGTGCTCTTTTATATTCTTTTGGAATATATTAAAAATTGTTGCCTTTGTTACAATATAAGGAATTGTATTAAAGTGAAAACTCCCTCTATAAGAAAATCATTCGCTTACAATAATTAGTCCTTGGTGTTGGAATGTTAATGTTATAATCAGATCGCAAGGAATATGTGTTCTCTTTCACTTGAAAAAAATTCACTTAAATAAGGCGGTGTCAATCCATTCAATGATTTATAAACTAATTGGAGAAGAAGCTTTCTTCTTCTCTTGACAAGGGAATCCCACTGAAGAATTTCATGCAACCTAAAACTAGAAGTATGAGAAAATGAATCAATTTTTAGAGTGATTCTCCCTGCTCTATTCTAAAGTTTTTGAATCATATCCATTTGTTTCTTTTTGCCAGAGTCCCATACAATATCAGCATAATCTATTAAACTGGGATAATATGAAAGACTTATATAATATCTTTAAACTTCGTTCATCAATAATACGACTATTTAAAGTCTTCCCATGAAGCCTATCATTTTACTCACTCTCCTACAGACATTATCAACTTGCAAATTCCAATTTAACTCTTCGTCAACGGTAATACCCAAATACTTAACTCATTTCACCTGTTCAAAACTTTTGAAATCTATACTCAAGTTTAACTCATTATACTTATCGAACAATTTCATATTATCAATTAGCATGCAAACTATTTTTTTTTTCAAAATTCAAAATGAGTCTGTTTGTACACATCCAATTGAAAATATTATTCAGATCTTTTTGCAACATCATTTCAACTTTTTGAGGATTTGTGTCAGCAGAATACAATACTATATCGTCGGCATACAGGTGAATGTTACATGCATCAACTTTATTTACCATGTCATTTAGCCTACATAAATGAAAAACAACAGTGGCCCCAATATCGATCACTGAGGGACCCCGTAAGAAATACACTGTTCATCTGATAATGTGTTGTTTAATTGCGTTACAATTCGTCGATCACTTAAATATCCTCTAAACCACTGAATGTTTGTATTACTAACACCTAAGTATACCAATTTATCTAATAATATGTCGTGCACCACGGTATCAAAGGCTTTTCGTAAACCGACGAAAACTGCACCAATATGACAATGTTTATCCATTGTATCAAGCCAATCATCCGTGACCTTAATGAGGGCCGTGAACGTTAAATGTAGTCTTCTAAAACCAGACTGTTCTATTGCTATTAAAGCTCTACGTTGTAAATAATCACACAGCTGCTTATGAATAATTTTGAGACTACTGGTAGCAAAGAAATAGGTCGATAATTATCTTGCTGGCTCCTATCACCCTTTTTAAACAATGGAATCATTTTAGCCACTTTCCATCGGGCGGGTACTACTTTCTCTGTAATAGACCTGTTAATTGAATAAACAAGAGTTGGTGCAATCTCTTCTGCTGCTGATTTAAGTATACTAGAAGATATTCCATCGATACCCGTTGACCTTTTATCTTTGAGTTTCCTCAGTTCCAACAAAACTTCATTGTGAGACACACATTTCAATTCAAACTTATTTTCAAGTGATTTTTCTCATTTACAAATAATCTACCTTGCTTTTTACATGGAATTGATTAAGACAGCGTCTGCCCTACTTTAGCAAAGAATGAATTAAATTCGTCAGCTAATTTCTCATTTTCTTCACGAACTGTTACATTATTGAAGATTTTTTACCTGGGAACAAAGTTTTCATTGTTTTCCAAGCTTGAGCCGAAATACTTTGATCACTCGTTAGCTTCTTAACATAATAACTTCTCTTTACTTTTCTAATTTCTCCTGTTACTTTGTTTCGTAATTGCCTGTACTGACTCATCAAATTATCATCCTTCTCTTTACAAGCTCGTAGTTTCAGCCTGTCACGCTTTTTTATGAGTCTATATTAACATGAGAATTCATCCAAGGGGAAGGCTGTTGCCGTACTCGCTTTTTTCTAATTTTTGGCATATGTTTATTAACCACTTGCATCAATAATTCTTCACATCTGTAACTGTACAAGGGGTAATTGTCCTAGAATCCAAGGAACAACAAACACACACACACACAAAAAAAATTTCGTTGAAATGGTGAATATAACTGGTGTGACGATATCAGCAGGCCAGCTTGATCATTTGTTTGCTGAATTGATATTTACTTTATTTGTTTTCCATAAACATTTGACTGAATTTTCTTAGCTTTCCTTCTTATATACACGCGGCTGAACTAGGAAGTTGTAACTTTAGAATCGAGACGTACCCACCATGAACATTTGCTACAGGGAGACAAAGAACAAAATGATATCCCCCCCCCCCCTCTCTCTCTCTCTCTATCTCTCGTTCTCATTCCTGTATGACGAAACTCGAATAACAATTGTGGGCAAACAATACGAGCTGGGGTTATATATATATTATAGCAGTTAGAGGGCTGAGACACGTATAACTCTTTGTAGCAGGCGTGTTACAATTGAACTTTGCACCAGAGAACGTGCACTGTCATTCAATTTTTAAGAAGCCTTGTTATAAGAGTAGAATGGGAACAGAGCGATAGAAAAGAAACAATTGTCGCATTACAAAGTTTAACGTTGTTACACAGATTGGTGATATTCACAAACCGCATATGCATACTAGTTGGGGGCCTAAGGGCTCAAAATGGGTTGCTTGGTTCAGATTCTTCCAAAAGCACCAAATTTGGCTCATAGGTCCCTTGTACCATACTCTTTCGATTTTTGATGGGCGCCAAGACTAAAAACCCTTGGGGCCGCCATATTGGTGGAATCCAATATGGCCGCCATCCGGGTTAAAGGTCAACTGCAGTTACAAATTGAAAAGGTTGATTAATGTTATGAATCCCATGTGGAAGATTTTACGGGGTTAGAGAATGTGATTCTAGATATCATTTCTGCAATTCAAGGTCACTATCACCTCTCAAGGTCACTTTCAAGGTCAAATAAGGGTCAAATCAGGCATTTTGTGCATTTTTCGAAATGACGTCTGTGAGCATTCAACTGCAATTCACTGGTACCCCTATTTTGTCCCATTTGTCATCTTTCAATGGTCAATTAGGGCTAAGAGCGGTTCCATCCTCCTACATATCAATAATGATAATGACAAATGAATAAAAAAAAATATTTAAGATAAATATGAAATTTTGAGCACAGAAAATGGGCTTCCATCGGTTTCGTTTTCTTTTCTCATTTTCTTTGCCCAAAGTTTCACTATTTATCAATTGTTTCTGCTCAGTTGTTCCTTTCTTTGTTTATATAATATATACATATATATATATATATATATATATATATATATATATATATATACATGCATGCTTAAATACGGCCGCCATCCTATTCCAAGGTGCCGAATCAGGGTGCAATGGCAAAGAGGGTAATAAACACGCCTAATCTTATTTTGTCTTCGTTTTTCCTTCTGGCGAGATAGCTGGATAGCACGTATGCAACTAGCTGGTCAGTTGTATGTACTTGGGGTGGACCACTTTACCGGTTTATGTACCTTGAGTTTTCCGATAACGGACTGCCGATTCGGGATCTTTTCGTGTGTCGGGTTTGTGATTCTTTCACACAAGGGACTTCCACTTTTTATATCCAAGTGATGAGGTGCAAAGTGTTGTGCCTCTACTAGAGGGGACGGTAAGACAACACACACCATTGCTCAGCTAGACTTGAGATAAGTGGGATTCGAACCCGCGCCGGAACACAAGTCTTTAGACCGCAAGCCATACGCTACCGACTGAGCCACCTCGTCACCTTTCATGGTCAATTATATAACTTTCCAACTGGCAAGCGATATGATTCTCCTCCGGCTGAAATTAGTGTATGCTTGCTCTCCCTTGCTTCAGGGGAATCGAGCTCCTCAATCCAGGTCAGGCCAGTATTCTAGGGGCAGTTAACTAAATTCGATCATTAAAGTCCTTTAATGGCAGTATCGTATCAGAGTAGGTGAAGACAATTCGGCTGAAGGTTTTTTCTTATCTTTTTTTATCAAACGAAACCGTTTCTTTACTGAAAGCGCAAATGACTAGGGAAACTGAACACCTATTGATGTTGTATGGGATACTGATCCTGAAGAAAATAATCTTAACATTTTTGGGCAGCAACACTGTGCAGTCCTCTGACAAGAGATGGTGATGGCACCACTCAAATTTCAAATTATGATTGGAAGAGCGTAGCGGCTTCCTAAAATTAAGATTGAAAAATAAAGTACTGCCCTCATTTATCAGCGCACAGATATCCAAGAATAAATGGGACGGACAACTCATCCTGAGCACCTGATTCGAGACGGAAAATATCCAACAGGAATTGATCTCACAACCCTTCAGCTTTCCAACAACTTAGATGCGATCTTTGCAAAGATATCCTTACAAAGGATGACATAATGTTTTCTGAAAGCATTTTCTGAAAACAGTATACAATCGCACGGATGAGCATAACATCACATCTTCGGTAGTGTGCTTTTTTTATCCCTTTGATCCGAGGGAGTTACGGGTGGGTCGTGGTATTGAAAAGATAAAGGCCTTTTCAGCTCTTTCCTGTACAGCGTACCTCTCTTCCAGCACTGTCCAGAGCCCAACATCATCAGGCACTGACAGGGTGCGACATTACTTCAGACTTGATTTGATGTGGCATGCAAAATGCCTAAGTAGTATGGGTCAGCAAACCAGAGCTCACTGACACATTAACTACTTTAATAATTGTGCTCATGTCCAGCAATGACTGATGAGCAACAAGGTTTATGGGGCAGCCTGCGTCAACGAGGGTAGGCATCATCTCGTCATAACATGGGAGCAGATCATCAGAAACCACCCTATCTGATGTGATCCCTGACTTCAGGGAGTGGAGTTGGAGGAAAGATGGCACAGGTACATGGCAATTACTAGTACTATCAGCCACTCTCCGCAATGCTTCAGTACCAAATTTCATTCTTCTGCACCACAGCTGTTTCAAGGCATGCATTGGGAGGTGGAAAACATGGAAATGAAAAAAAAAAAATTAATGAAATTAAATGAATGAATGAATGAATGAATGCATGAATGAATGAATGAATGAATGAAGGTGAAAATGCACAATGTAGAGCAGGTGTCAGACGAGCCATGGTCAGTAGTTTGATATTGCCGCAAACTTAAAGTGGGGGGGGGGGGATTGAGGGCCTATCTGACGGGAGGAGACATTGTCGCAATGCCAGCGTCTCGAAGAAATTACAATTGTATTTTCGCTGTCACAACTAACGCGATTTCCAGGGCGACGTCCAAGACGTCTTCAAACAAAGGGACAACTTATTTGCTTGGAAGTCACGGGGATGTTGGCACGGCTTTTGCAGTCGCAGGGACTTATCAGAGACGTCTTTTCTCAGCGACTTCACCCTTTCATCGCCATTGTGTTATTACGGTCTCCACAAGATGCGAAGACATCTCGAAGATGTTGCAGACAAATTTAGTCCCCACTACATGACCACAGAAATGGAGACTTCGCTCTAAGACGTCTCGGAGACAAGCTGGAAGACGGATATAGTCTCTGCAAAAATCGGAAATGTTCGATTCTCCTGCGAATCCTGGAGATTGGGCTCTTCTCCAGGAGACGTGCGTCGTAGAGATGTTGCGGAGAGTAGAGTTGCAACCTATATCATAGTCTTCAGACCAACGAGATACCAACTTATAAAGTTTTGTGATATCATACCAATTTGCCTCCAAGCACTTTGGATAGAATCTTAATAGGCCCTTGAAGGTGTCATGAAAGTTGTACTATAGCATATCTAAACTGTACCCTGTTAATGGTGTCACTGTCATGACTGTAGCACCTGCGAAATATGCTTGTTCCTACATGGCGTCACCAGGACCGTCATGTTCCCTGAACGGCATATTAAGCTGTGGAGGCACATAAATTTCCTATAAGAACTTTAGAATCGAACTTTCTTACACAAGTTCGAAAATAGCAAATTGATGCCAAATTGATGTACTAAAAACTCTCTTAAACACAACAGATTTTGTCTTTTTTTTCATCCAGATTAGGAGTGATCTTCATAATTATTATTCCATTGAATTTAAATCTGAATTATGAATATCTGTTGTGATTGAGGATCCCTGAACTGCAACAGAGAAATAAAAACACTTCTCTTTTTAGTGGTAACGTCAAGGACGCTGGTAATATAGAGAGTAGCCCCCCCCCCCCCCCTTATTGCTAAACGATTGATATATTAGGTAGCTATAGGATTCTATTTCTCATATGATTCCTTGCAGATGAAGATGGAAATAATAATCCAATAATCAAATCTTGAAAACTCTTTTGAAGGGCATTACCCATAATTCTAACTAGCTCTTTTGGCTTTCATTAAAGCAAATGCAAATATATTGAATTCCGCAAATATGACCAGTCGGTGAGGACATTTCCTCTTAGCGCCTGTAATGTAAAAATAATTAATGGAATGATTGTGACATGAACTATGATATTCCATAGCTTTGGACAGAACCTCACTTAAAAGCTTGTGTAGCCATATTATAGCAGGCCATAATTGAAATGATGCAGAAACAAATTACCGTAAGTAATCATTAAAAATGAAATTGAAGGGTTACCAAGTCTTCAAATTTGATTGTGAAATAAGGATCTGAGTAAGATCCCTTAAACCTAATTACCCTCAGAAAGGGGTTCTAATAATTCATGAGTGTATACCTAGTGTTTGAAATCTTAACACGAAAGCAGATGTATTGATGTTGCTCGTGAGAAAGCCCACCTCTCCCTCTCCCACAGCCCTCAACAAATGCAATTCTATTAGCAGGGCTGGCATTCCTCTTATATTGACTATAGGCAAGCCATTTTCTAAATTACCTATTGTGAATATAATGGCTTGACCCCAAATGACCTTTAGGGAGACCTTATAAGGAAAATTTGACATCAGACCATAAAAACAACTTCAGAATCGAATTCCTTGACCCATAAAACCTCTAAAGCTGACTTTTAAAATTGTTGTAACACTTTAAAGGTTTTTTGTTATGGACTGGTCTTTAAACGTAGGTGGCAGCCATATTGGATTTTGTAAATATGCCGCCCCGGAGGGCGCCCTTCACAAGAAATACGCCTTTTTTCAGCCGTCGACAACTATAATTCTATTACTAAGGCTGGCATTCCTGGAATATTGACCATGGGCAAGCCATTTTTGTCAATAAACTGTTATGAATACAATGGCTTGACCCCTAAATGACCTTAAGGTGACCTTATAAGGTAAAATTGACTTCAGACCATAAAAAACAACTTCAGATTCGAATTTCTTGACCCAGAAAACCTCTTAACCTGACTTTTTAAATGATTGTAACCCTTTTATGTTTTCAAATGCAAGTGACCTTTAAACCTATATGGCGGCCATATTGGATTTTGCCAATATGGCCGTCCCAGAGGGCGCCCTTCTTGGCGCCCATCAAAAATCGAAATAGTATGGTTTGGGATACATGTGTGCCAAATTTTGGTGCTTTTGGAAAAATTTGAACCAAAAATCCCTTGCGCCCCCCACTATACGACTATATCATCATGATACCCATGACTTCACAAAAATCCTCTAAGTTTATGATTAAGCAACCACATAGGGGCCTACCTTTCCCCCTTATATTTTTCTACAGTCACAATAGTATGGCGGGGGGGGGGGAGGTCTTGTGTTTTCCAATCTTGTATCAGATTTTGTCATTTTATCAATTTTGCTTTCTAAATTTAGTACAGCTAACATGAATATACCCACTCATTCTGCGTATAATCACACTTTATGCTGTTTGTCACTGACATTCATTTAAAAATTATTCTTTTTTATTTTCCTTATCAATTAAGTGTGTGTCTGGGTATGTGTCTGTGTGCGCGCTTGTATACTTGCATTGTTTGTGTGAGTGGTTTAGATTTCTTCCCATGTCATGTTTGTCAATGTGTTCTATGATGTACCATATAGATAGTTCCTTATCTTACAACATAAGATAGTTGTTCAGTGAAATGAAAATATAAAGCCCTGTAATAATGTCAGGTTGAAATGTCATAAGTAGAAATTACAGAGGTGAATGTGTAATGTGTGGAAGAGCAATAACCTTGGACTGGTCTCTATGTTCAATTTGCTTTAACAGGTGTACCTGTACTGTGTGGTATTTTCATGCCTTCGCCAACAAATATTTGGTAGAGGCAATGTTTTCGGGTTATCGATTCGTCCGTCCTTTGAGGACAGCGTAACTGAAAAAAAAAGTGTTTGAGGTATCCGAATGAAAATTGGCATGTATCAGTGAACTTTTGGGTGCACTTGCTCCGGGTCAAAGGTCGAGGTCAAATCCTCAGAATTTTACAATTTCCCCCATATTTATGCAATGCTTGAAGATATTTTCTTGAAATTTATTGTACACATGTATTACCCCAAAAAGATTCCATGGAGAAACTAGTGGGCCATGAGGTCGAAGGTCAAAGTTCAATTCCTCCATTCCTCCATATTTCGAAAATGGTTCAAGTACCCTTCATGGAACTTGCATAGACATGTACTCTTGGGAATTTTTCGGGATCTTGGGGTCAAGGTTAAAAGGTCAAGGTCAAATTCTCAAAATTTCACTGTTTCCCTCCTATATGCAATTGTGAATTTAATGTATACATGTATTACCGATAGGGTCCTCTGGGGAAGTGTTTGTTTGTTTGTTTGTTTTTTTTTTGTTTTTTTTTTTGCCTAAAGGTCAAAAACTCAAAGGTCAAATGTAAAGGTAAAGTGAAAATGCAAAATTTCACTTTTTCATACATAATTATCTTGAGAGTGGCTCAAGGTATCAGCGTGAAACGTATTATATATGAAAGCATGAACTGCCTGACAGTGATTCCCTTGGGAATTTTAAGGTCGTTGAGTCACAGACACGGTTCAAATGCTATTCAAAATTTTACCATTTAACACTGGAAGGACACTTTTTCTCCAAATTTGGAGATTACTTTAATACTACAAAAACTTATAAAAGGGTCAAAGGTAAAGTAAAAATCCTCAAATCCAAAATACCTGCTCCCTTAAACGATAATATAACCTTTCATCCAATTAAACCTAGTTCAAGGAAAATTAACACTCAACACATTTGTGACAAACGTGCCATTTTAGTTTTTCTGCCAATAATGTGAAACTGTCGTCACATTGTCAAGACGTACTATATAGACCTATTGAGATAACAAAGTATTATGGCGGAGGCATACCAGTCGCATAGCGACATTTCTAGTTCATTCTGATATTCTCCCTCTTAGCATTTTTACATTTGACATGTTTACCTGGCATATGCAAATCGTTCGCAATTCAATACACCACGCTCTTGGAAATGATCATGTCTTACAAACCGCGTATCAAACATATTGGAAGATATTATGCAGTGTAATACCAAAGATACAGGTACTTCCTGGCAATTGTATTCACAGTATAATTCATGTGCAATGTTTTAGAATACTGCTTCTGGTATAATCTGTAACTAAACCGTTGTCACATTCTCATCAATTGCTCCATTCTTGTCAAAGATCATTCACACAAAAGCATCTACACAAACATACATATTCGTCATCTACACACACACGTACAAATTTTAAGGAAATTCAACTTACATTTTTATCAGACGGTTTTGCAACTGAAGAAATAAAACATCTTATGCACTAAAAGTAGTTCCACATGTTCCACAAGGTCTGTTTGTTGTCTATCCGGCCATACCCCATGGCAATCATCACGCCACTATATGTTTCTTAATGCGCTACAACGAGATTGCTTTCTGACGTTACAGATATTGTTAACAAGGGAGTAGTAACAACGACACTGCCAAGGAACACCAACAGTGGGAAACTCACCTACCAGTCTTACCAAAATTCGACGGCACCTGACTGGGACACTCTGGGCCCCCCAGTCCTCATCGCCGACAACAATCAAATAATGCATAGTTCGTCATGCCTCTTTTCCTCCATACAAAACAAATCACTCCCAGCAGCGAACGAGCCACTCAAATGGATGACAAAACACTCAAGGTTATATCATTTTGCTCTCATCTTCAGACATAAAGGACTGTCTTGTTAGTGGGCCATCCATTTTTCGAAATTTGCGTATTGCTATTTCACCTTTATTATTTCGGTTCTCATTACAACGTTATATTACTACAAGGTGTACAATTATTTTTGACTTTTCTCTCTTTACTGTAAAATTCCTTGGTCTTCATATTGATTGCAAGTTGACATGAAAAGTGCATGTTGATTCTCTGCGGAAATTATTATCAAAAAAATGTATGTGTTATGTATAAGTTAAAGCAGTATTTTCCTAGGCATGTTCTGCATTCATTGTATTCTACTCTTTTGTTGCCCTATGGAATCCTGGCATGGGGAAACTGTTGTACAACTAGACTTAATTCTTTATTATTGATACAGAAAAGAGCTGTTCGAATAATCAACTGCGCCACATTCCTGGAACATACTAATGCCTTATTTTCTTCAAGTAGAATTCGTAAGATCCAGGATCTATATCATTTCAATATCGGATCATTTATGTATCAGTTAAACTCAGGTGGTCTCCCCGATGTATTTTCTTCTATGTTTGTTAAAAATACTGCAGTTCATTCTTACCCTACGAGACAAAAAGATTCTTTTCATCTCTCTCCTGTACGGACCGTTTCTGGTTTAAAAGCAATAACTACAACAGGACCTAAATTTTGGAATGATTTGGATAGAGAATTTATCCAATCCCCATCTCTTAATACATTTAAGCATAAACTTAAATAAGTGTTTTTGAATTCATATTTATAGTTATTCTTTAATCCTCCTCGATATTCTTTGCTCATACTTGTAACTTCTATCATCGATTATGTAATACGTGCCTTGCTCGCGATTTCTTATTATCTCCTGGACCTTCTTTATGCATATTTTGCATTTTTGCTATTGTACACTGTATCTGACTTGAAACCTCGCTCGGGTGATGACGCAACTCTTCCTAAGATTTGTGACACAGACATTGTCTTTCTTTGTTGTTGTTTTTTTTTTTTTTTGTCTTTTGCGTTCTTCGACAACTATATTTCCCCATTTCACAATTGTCATTCCTTTCAATTATAAATTCAAGTAAGAATTCATCTCATATCAGCTATCTGGGAATCTACACCCTACAAGTAATGCTTCTTTGTAGATTCCTCATATTTTACATGTTAAATCGTCTTAAATGTTGTACTTGACAATTCACCTATGCTTCTGTATTGTTATGTTTATGATTTATTCATTTGTTGAAATGTGAAATATGGAACAATAAAAACAAACAAAAACAAACTTTGTTTTGTTTATGGAACCTGTTCTCGGTTACTATGGAAAGAGGAATGTTTATGTTCTTTTCGAGAAAAAAAAAATGATTTAAGATTTGAAATGAATTGAATTGAATTGATTTGAATAGGAATATCGTGCCTATACACAAACCTGAACAAATATTACATCTACAGAGATGTATATCTCCACTTGGTACGGAGCAATAAATGCTGTTTGGCATCGAACACACAACAATAACTGACATTTCTTAATATCTGTTGATCCCAAAGTAATATTTTAGATTGTTGTCTCCCCCTTGATCATTCGTGAATGCAATATAAGTTTGTATTAACTTGGAAATGGAAATAATATGTGCAATGAGGCGCGTCTGTGTCAACAGCTTGCGCCAAAAGAGCATTGCACTTTTTCAAGTATCGGGAGCCTATCATTGACAGGTAGTATCACACAAACACCACTGCTGACATAAAGTAAATAAACAACCCGTCCTGGATTAGTGGCGTTTCACTCCTGTAGTCATCACCATTGTGGAACTTTCCTGTGTGTGTGTTTGTGTGTGTGTCATGGGCGTAAATCCCGGGGGGGATGGGGGGGATATATCCCCCCCCCCTGAAATGGAGGAGGGGGGGATGGCCTGTACAATCATCCCCCCCTGAATTTTGAAGAAAAAAAAAATGGAGGAAGCAGAAATGTGATTGTATCAATTTTGGCATATTGCATGACGTTTGTACGCCGGCCTTCAGACAGGTAACAGAGCTGAACAGTATTCTATCTTGTAGGAAATCGAATGCATAATTTTCTCAAGCGCTCGCTCGCTTCGCTCGCTCGCGGACATGGACATACACTGTAAGGTATGGCTCAGACGTTGACAACGTCAAATAGTGTAGGCCTACATGTACATGTAAACATGCTAAGACGAGACTAACTTGGGACCATCTGCAAAATATGTACGAAAACAAACAAACAAACAATAACAAAACTATATTGCCATAATAATTATTGAACCCCCTCCATTTCCTGAATCATTCATGAGGAACGACAGTGACTGATAATTCAGTCAAGATACATCTATGGGTATACCCAGGGAAGATCAGGGGCGTCGAAAATATCTCGGGGGGGGGGGGGGGCAAAGGGCATTTGCCCCGCCCCTACGAAAGTGTTTAGGCAGGCAAATCATTTATCCCCCAAGCAATTTCCGAGATGAGGACAAATTTCGAACTTTCTTAATGGAATTATTGTCCAAATACCGCCAGAACTATGCACCGAATCGTTGAATTGCAATCATAAACATGCAAAAGCTCCGCTATACTGGATCCCTTTCGATAAGTACACTGTTGAGATTGACGTATATTTCCCTAATTTGTCAAAGAGTGTGCAGCATATCTTTCACTTAACAAAAGGTCCCTCATATGCAGAGGCGTCGATGGGGGGGGGGATGGTTCCCCCATAAAAGTGGGACAAACCAAATCGCAAAAATATAGCTAAAAACGGCAGTTTTTGGGGTGTAAAATGTCAAAATTTTAAAGCTCGCTCGCTCCGCTCGCTCGCATTTAAGCGCTAAGCCATTCCCCTGATGTTACTACCAGTGATTGACAGCAGTTGCGCCCGGTGCGCCCCCCCCCCCCCTAATCTCCAAAGCAAAAAAATATAGCTACAAATGGCAGTTTGGGGGACTGTAAGATGTCAAAATTTTTCAAGCTCGCTCGCTTCGCACACTCGCATTTAATCATTATGCCATTCTCATGATGTTGCTGCCATAAATTGCCAGCAGTTTTCGCCCGGTGCTCCCCCTTAATTTCCAAAGCTAAAAATAAAGCTACAAACGGCAGTTTTGGGACTGTAATAAGTCGAAATTTTGAAGCTCGCTCGCTCCGCTCGCTCGGATTTAATCATGATGCCATTCTCCTGATGTTGCTGCCAGTAATTGCCGGCAGTTTTCGCCCGGTGTACCTCCCCTTAATTTCCAAAGCGAAAAAATACAGCTTCAAACGACATTTTCTGGGATTGCAAAATGTCAAAATTAGGCTCGCTTGCTCCGCTCGCTCGCATTTAATCACTATGGCATTCTCCTGATGTTGCTGCCAGTGATTGACAGCAGTTGTGCCCGGTGCGTCCCCTTTAATTTCCAAAGCGAAAAATATAACTACAAATGGCAGTTTTGGGGACTGTAAGATGTCAAAATTTTCAAGCTCGCTCGCTTCGCACACTCGCATTTAATCATTATGCCATTCTCATGGTGTTGCTGCCATAAATTGCCAGCAGTTTTCGCCCGGTGCTCCCCCTTAATTTCCAAAGCTAAAAATAAAGCTACAAACGGCAGTTTTGGGACTGTAATAAGTCGAAATTTTGAAGCTCGCTCGCTCCGCTCGCTCGGATTTAATCATGATGCCATTCTCCTGATGTTGCTGCCAGTAATTGCCAGCAGTTTTCGCCCGGTGTGCCTCCCCTTAATTTCCAAAGCGAAAAAATACAGCTTCAAACGACATTTTCTGGGATTGCAAAATGTCAAAATTTTAAGGCTCGCTTGCTCCGCACGCTCGCATTTAATCGCTATGGCATTCTCCTGATGTTGCTGCCAGTGATTGACAGCAGTTGTGCCCGGTGCGTCCCCTTTAATTTCCAAAGCGAAAAATATAACTACAAATGGCAGTTTTTGGGACTGTAAGATGTCAAAATTTTCAAGCTCGCTCGCTTCGCACACTCGCATTTAATCATTATGCCATTCTCATGATGTTGCTGCCAGTAATTGCCAGCAGTTTTCGCCCGGTGCTCCCCCCTTAATCTCCACAGCGAAAAACATAGCTACAAACGGCAGTTTTGGGACTGTAAGATGTCAAAATTTTGAAGCTCGCTTCACTCACTCGCATTTAATCATTATGCCAGTCTCCTGATGTTGCTGCCAGTTATTGCCAGCAGTTTTCGCCCGGTGCTCCCCCCCCCCCCTTAATTTCCAAAGCGAAAAATATAGCTACAAACGGCAGTTTTGGGACTGTAATAAGTCAAAATTTTGAAGCTCGCTCGCTTCGCTCGCTCGCATTTAAACATTATGCTATTCTCCTGATATTGCTGCCAGTTATTGCCAGCAGTTGCGCCCTGTGCGCCCCCTTAATTTCCAAAGCGAAAAAATACAGCCCAAAACGGCAGTTTTTTACTGTAAAATGCCAAAATTTTCAAGCTCGCTCGCTTCGCTCGCTCGCATTTTATTGTTATGCCATTCTCTTGATGTTGCTGTCAGTAATTGCCAGCAGTTTCACCCGGTGCCCCCCCCCCCTTAATTTCCAAAGCTAAAAATAAACCTACAAACGGCAGTTTTGGGACTGTAATAAGTCAAAAATTTTGAAGCTCGCTCGCTCCGCTCACTCGCTCAATCATTATGCCATTCTCCTGATGTTGCTGCCAGTAATTGCCAGCAGTTTTCGCCCGGTGTGCCTCCCCTTAATTTCCAAAGCGAAAAAATGCAGCTACAAACGACATTGTCTGGGATTGCAAAATGTCAAAATTTTAAGGCTCGCTTGCTCCGCTTGCTCGCATTTAATCGCTATGGCATTCTCCTGATGTTGCTGCCAGTGATTGACAGCAGTTGTGCCCGGTGCGTCCCCTTTAATTTCCAAAGCGAAAAATATAACTACAAATGGCAGTTTTGGGGACTGTAAGATGTCAAAATTTTCAAGCTCGCTCGCTTCGCACACTCGCATTTAATCATTATGCCATTCTCATGATGTTGCTGCCAGTAATTGCCACCAGTTTTCGCCCGGTGCTCCCCCTTAATTTCCAAAGCTAAAAATAAAGCTACAAACGGCAGTTTTGGGACTGTAAAATGTCAAAATTTTCAAGCTCACTCGCTTCGCTCGCTCGCATTTAATCGTTATGCCATTCTCCTGATGTTGCTGCCAGTACGAACTGCCAGCAGTTGCGCCCTGTGCGCCCCCCTTAATTTCCAAAGCGAAAAACATACAGCCCAAAACGGCAGTTTTTTTTTTTTTTTTACTGTAAAATGTCAAAATTTTCAAGCTCGCTCGCTTCGCTCGCTCGCATTTAATTGTTATGCCATTTTCATGATGTTGCTGCCAGTAATTGCCACCAGTTTTCGCCCGGTGCTCCCCCTTAATTTCCAAAGCTAAAAATAAAGCTACAAACGGCAGTTTTGGGACTGTAAAATGTCAAAATTTTCAAGCTCACTCGCTTCGCTCGCTCGCATTTAATCGTTATGCCATTCTCCTGATGTTGCTGCCAGTACGAACTGCCAGCAGTTGCGCCCTGTGCGCCCCCCTTAATTTCCAAAGCGAAAAACATACAGCCCAAAACGGCAGTTTTTTTTTTTTTTACTGTAAAATATCAAAATTTTCAAGCTCGCTCGCTTCGCTCGCTCGCATTTAATTGTTATGCCATTCTCTTGATGTTGCTGTCAGTAGTAACTGCCAGCAGTTTCACCCCGTGCCCCCCCCCCCTTAATTTCCAAAGCGGACAAAATACAGTCACAAACTGCAGTTTTGGGACTGTAAAATGTCACAATTTTCAAGCTCGCTTGTAACAGTTTGTCAGAAATATATCACTCTCCTCCCACTTTATATTTCATGCAAAAGAGTGAGACATCCGATCCCTGTAAAGTGTGTGTGTGTGTGTGGGGGGGGGGGGGGGGTTACCAAGCTTCTCTCACCCCCCGTCCCCCTCAAGGCTGCGCCGGTTCGGTTATGGGCTTGTAATCGTGGTGATGGTGACTATCGCCGATCATCCCCCCCACTCCTCAGTATGCATTTACGCCGTTGGTGTGTGTGTGTGTGTGTGTGTGTGTGTGTGTGTGTGTGTGTGTGTTTTATCTGCGAGGAGATACAACAATTCGGGAATTCGGAACAAGGTTTGAGCTGGCATCATCCTGAATATTATGATTGCCTGCGAGTTGATACAGGCAACTTTTCTATTCCAAGTTGTATGTATTCGAATAAGCTAAACTTAGATAGTGCAGGGAGGTGTAAGAAAAGGAGAGACAACTCGTTCGTAATTCATGCAAACACATGTTTGGTCTCAAAGCGTTACACTGGGATGTCTATCATTCCACTATACGCTTTGAAGTCATGCTCTGCACCGCTCTAGTTGCAAGGTGAAGTTCGGAGACGAGGAACGCATTTCACCTTTCGTTGAATTACAAGCTTTATTCCCCCGTAAAATTTTGAATGAAATACTCGTATTGATTAAGAGTACATGTAGTTTAGGAAAGAATTCAATGTTATAAACATGTATTTCTAGTTTCTTCGTAATGCGCAAATCGAAATGAAATGAAAATTAGGCCCTCTTAAAAACCTAATATTTCCCTATAATGCGCACATTTCCGCATGTTAATTTTCTGTCCTTTAATCTGGGATATTTTGATCTTTCAAATAAAGTACTCCGATAAAGCGTGCTCCAGCGTGCTTTTAAACTATTTGCTGTTAAAATTGTCAGTTTTACACTACATTTTGATTCGCTGCTCCAATTCAAGGTACACAAATTCATTGCTGCCATCACATTGATAGAGAGAGAGAGAGAGAGAGAGAAATGCAGTAGGGGCAAGTATTCTAGATGTGAGAGCGCTAGTAACCGGGGGGCCAAAAGCTAAAAACAGAGGTCGAGTTGCACTCTCTCTACAAACTAAGTAGACCATGCTTATTTTCAAGTTTTTATTGTAACAAACAACATTCCACTGGTCTACCTCAAAAAAATTGTTGCGAAAGCCTCCAAATCCAAGATGGCGTCCAAGATGGCCGCCATATTTACTGAATTTGTTATTTGAAAGATAGAATTTGATTGAAAGATCAGATTTCAACAAATGTGATGTCATATGAAAGAGAATAAAATTTTCTACAAGTTGATACCATTTTTGTGGGTTATTGTGATAAATGGATTGAGATTTTAAGGAAAAAACCCTCATTTTTTGATATTTTTCTGAAAAAAGGAAAATCATGGAAATGCTTGATTCAGCATAAATCAGAGAAAGACTGAAGGATTACCTTGAAACGTTTTAAGAATTTTGTTTGACATATAAATAATATTTGGAGAAAATTAGGGGTCAGTACCATTTTTGGTTCAGGAGTTATAATGTCTCAAACTTGAAAACTCACTATGTAAAAATGGCCACTTTAGTTGTGACAATACCTTGTTGGTCGTAAAAAGAGCCTGCGCGCACCAAGACTACTACAAGCACCACTGACACTGGCGCTTGTAGCAGTGCCAGTGGTGCGTGTAGTAGTGTTGGCAAACGCAGACATTTTCTTTGACAAACAAGGGTTTGTGCCTGCAAACTAACTTTTCATACCAAGTGGTAGCTCAGGTGACGCTGATTGCTATTATTTCAAAGTAGATTGTTCTGAAGCAGATGAGATGAAGCAAAAATATCTTTCAAATAGAGGTAGAAGCTTGAAACAACCTTGCTATAGAAAGTTTAAAACAAAATCTGGATCAATCACTCAAAAAATTCAAGATTGCAGGCCATCAAAGCTGACATAGTGTATTGCGCCAAAGTAAATGTATCATTTCGATTTTGATACAACTCTGTCTGTTTTGCTGTCTATTTATATGGTTTTTATATATTCTGAACATTTTAATGCTATTTCAAACCATCTTAGGTTTTTACGGAGACATTATTTTTTTCAGAATGCACCATGAATATTTCTCTAAAAAGTAAAAAAAAAATTAAATCAAAAATGTTTATGAAAACCACGCAGAAATTAACATCTTTCCCATATAATCAATATTTGGAGAAAATTAGAGGTCAGTATTGTATTTGGTTCAGGAGTTATAATGTCTCAAACTTGAAATCCCATTTTACATAATATGCATTTACACGCATCTGTTCCCAAAGACGTCAAAGAGGGTCAAATCCAAGATCGTGCTTACTTTTCGAGTTCCACTCTCTCTATAAACAAGACCATACGTAATATTAAGCATACTAAGCAATGTTCCGTAAGTACACCTCAATAGATTTGTTGCAAAAACCTCCAAAGTACAGATGCGGTCCAATAGGGCCGCCATTTTTATTGAAGTTAACATTTCAAACATAAAATTTGATAGAGACATTGGATTGCAACACATTTGATGTGAAGTAGAGTAAAACTTCCTAAAAGTTGATACCACTTTAGCTGTGTATTGTGATAAATGGGGGGGGGGGGATCCATATTTTTATATTGTTTTGAAAAAAGGAAGACATGTGAAAATGCATGATTTAGTATTTATCAAAGAAGAACTGAAGAATTATTTTGAAACCTGCGATTGAGATTGAGATTTACTGAGATTGAGACATAATTCATATTTCTGGAATTACAGGCAATATCATACACTATTGACAAGTTAACGTCTAAAACTTGAAAAAAAAAAATACATTTATGCATTATAAATTTAGCATACAATGTGTTTACATGGTCACATGTAATACTGTAACGGTCTAGTGACTTGCAAGAACCTGCAAACTAACTTTTCATGCCAAGTGGTAGGTGACGCTGATCGCTATTACTGTAGAATTTCATCATAGTAGATTGTTCTGAGGCAGATAAGATTGAACAGAAAGTATTTTCCAAAAAGAGATAGGAGCTTGGAATTTGGCACAAATTTTGCCAATGTGTAATATTTAGCGATAAAAATAGTATCCACACAAAATTCAGGATGGCGGTAATTAATCGAGGTTGTCGTTCAAGGCATTATTTACCATTAGTGCACGTAAAGCAAAAACCCAGCTTTACTTAATTCCTCAAACTAGTTCTAAACTGTGTGTTAGGGATAGAACAACTAATGTACAAACTGAAATCAGTATAATTAATGCTAAATATTGTTAGATATACTAAATAGATCTGATAAGAATGTTTTTTTTTTATATACTAAATTGTCAACAGTTATGGCTATGGTTTCTTGAAAAGCAATGGTGATATCTCCATATGTTTTAGGCTTTATTATAATTTTTTTACATGGCAATGTTTTGTAATACAACTAACCTGCACATATAAATCGAATGTGATATCTCTCCCAATGGTAGAATACCTTTAGTGAGTTGCGTCAAAGTTAAATCTCAACTTATAACTTATAATTTGATATATTTTTTAAATCTTCTTATATTGCTGTCTATTACATGTTCCTATACATCCGAACGATATTGTGCTAGTGTAAACCATATTGAGGGTCTTTTTTTTTGGGGGGGGGGAGGAGGGTTGGAGCTCATTCCAGTGTTAGGGTAAGGCCCAATCTTTGATAAAAAGAAATGCTTCTGCATCAAAGATATGCTTTTTTACTTGTATGTTACTCTGCTGTTGTAGAAACGCCTGAATGATGATGATATTTGTGTAATAATGTCTGATCCGTAGATGTCCTTGAAAGCCCTTCTGATCCGAACCCCCCCCCCAAAAAAAAAAAAAATAAAAAATAAAAAAATAAAAAAATAAAAAAATAAATCCGACATGGCGGCAATTTCTCAACTTTGTTGTGCGAAATGTGTTGTGTCAAATTACTTTTCAGTATATTGTTCGAATAAAATTGTCCAAATTGATTATTCGTGCTGTATACTTCAGTATTCACATTTACAAATAAGCATAATGAAATTGTATTTTCTGTTACCAGATTTTTCTTACATTGTTTTTAGGCTGATTTCATGTGGGTTATAGTGTCACAATTGATCTGAGCTTATGCCATTGGTAGATGCTTTCCCATATTAGACATCAGGATCACTCGAGAGTGAAAATGTTCATATTCATTCATTTTAGAGTGACCTCGGGGATCACTCGAAGAGTGACAAGTGATCCCTAAGGCAGGGCTCGACACTAACGGTGGTCCGGTGGCCCGGGGCCACCAAAAACGCACGTCGGGCCACCAAAATGTCAGAAATGAAGAACATAGGTGGCCTGATCGGGCCATCAAAAAACATCGGATATTTGCCTTTGGGCCACCAAAAATAAAAGTTAGTGTGGAGCCCTGCCTATTAAGGTCACTCTAAAATGAGTGAAAATGAACATTTTCACTCAAAAGTCACTCCAATTTCACTCTAAATTCACCGTTTTCTTGTTATTCACTCCTCACATCAAAAGCAAAAACTTCCACTCGATTTGGGTTTTTTTTTCTTTTTCGGAGAGTAGAATATCACTGGTTCTAAAAATGTGTCCATAAAAACCTAAGACGGTTTAAGATAGCACAACAGACAGAATTGTATCAAAAACGAAATAATACATTTACTTTGGTGCAATTTTATACACTATGTCAGCTTTGATGGCCTGCAATCTTGAATTTTTTGAGTGATTGATCCAGATTTTGTTTTAAACTTTCTATAGCAAGGTTGTTTCAAGCTTCTACCTCTATTTGAAAGATATTTTTGCTTCATTTCATCTGCTTCAGAACAATCTACTTTGAAATAGTAGCAATCAGCGTCACCTGAGCTACCACTTGGTATGAAAAGTTAGTTTGCAGGCACAAACCCTTGTTTGTCAAAGAAGATGTCTGCGTTTGCTAAGACTACTACACGCACCACTGGCACTGCTACAAGCGCCAGTGTCAGTGGTGCGTGTAGTAGTCTTGGCGCGCGCAGGCTCTTTTTACGACCAACAAGGTATTGTCACAACTAAAGTGGCCATTTTTACATAGTGAGTTTTCAAGTTTGAGACATTATAACTCCTGAACCAAAAACGGTACTGACCCCTAATTTTCTCCAAATATTAATTATATGTCAAAAAAAAAAATTCTTGAAACGTTTCAAGATAATCCTTCAGTCTTTCTCTGATTTATGCTGAATCAAGCATTTTCATGATTTTCCTTTTTTCAGAAAAATATCAAAAAATGAGTGTTTTTTCCTTAAAATCTCAATCCACTTATCACAATAACCCACAAAAATGGTATCAACTTGTAGAAAATTTTATTCTCTTTCATATGACATCACATTTGTTGAAATCTGATCTTTCAAATAACAAATTCAGTAAATATGGCGGCCATCTTGGACGCCATCTTGGATTTGGAGGCTTTCGCAACAAATTTTTTGAGGTAGACCAGTGGAATGTTGTTTATTACAATAAAAACTTGAAAATAAGCATGGTCTACTTAGTTTGTAGAGAGAGTGCAACTCACTCGTTAAGTAAGCGACTTTTGGGGGTTTGGCCCTCAGGTTATAGTCCCGATTATTGATGCTCTCTTTTGTCAAAGCACCTGATTTCCACCTGTAGTTAAGCGCATAACTTCTCGGCGGTGCTGCGCATGACTTCAAAGGAGAGCAGGAGTTATCTCTCCTTTTCTTACACCTCCCTGGATAGTGTAACCCATTGTCCTTTGGCACGTGGAAACTGGAAACATTACAAATCCCAATCATTAGCGTTTTCACATCAGCCCGATGTTTCGAAATAGCGCGCTGTTTTGCTGATTATTTTCTGCGAAAAATATCTCGAGCTTGGATTTTTATCGGGCTGATGTGAAAACGCCTATTAGGCGTTTTCACATCAGCCCGATGTTTTGAAATAGCGCGCTATTTCCTGACTTGAGAAATTATCCCGACACCGAGCGCGTGTAACTCGATCGATCGAAGCAAACTGCACACAAACCATGAGGAATTTTTGAGAGGGCACACACATTACTGATGCTGTTTGCACATACTCAGCTGTCGAATTAGCTCGAAAAAAAATTCGGGCTAATTCTCTTCGGGCTGATGTGAATAAGAAATGAAATAGCGCGCTAATTTGCAATCGCGAAAAATATCTCGGGCTTGGATTTTTATCGGGCTGATGTGAAAACGCCTAATTATGTCTCAGCACCTTGGACAGTATGTATCAAAGAAGCAATAGACCGGTCGTGTAATGTATTCAGATTTTATGCGTGCTCTGTTCACAGAAGTTGCCTATTATCACAAAGCTTGCTCAAAGCAGGGAGGTGAGAGGAAAGCTCCCTGCTCAAAGCAAAGCAATGACCATGTGAATTCCTGCCTACGAAACTTAACTGGAAGGAGCAGGTGAATGAAATACTTCGTTACTAGGTTGTAGGAAAAGAAACATCGATTAATTTTAAAACATTACAGAAACGTTCTATTGCGTGTAAGAAATGTTAATCGATATAATCAATAATAAGTATTGGTGAATATACAAATTACATACGAGGAAAGGTGCTAGTAATGTCTTGATTACGAAAGTTATTATGGAGTCACAAGGTACAAGTTTACAGTAAAGTCAGGATAACGCCATTTCAGAAAAATGGACAGGAAATAATGGCGTCAAGCGGAGGCTTTACTATTTGAACAGGCAGAAAACGAAGTTTTCAGAAGTTGTTTCCAAACTTTCAAAAAAACAACAACACTCACTCAAACAATCAATAAAATAGAGATGTTCAAACGCAAGATTCAGAAGTGGCATACAACTGGAAGTTAAATCACATCAAGCCTCGTCACTCGAAATTATAGAAGTTTAGTGTAGCAGAGAGTATTAGAACCACTGTGGTCTCGGTCAGCCGGACTCACTCACCAGGATGATTGTGTACGTCACGAATCCCACACCCACGATTCATACAGCTCATGAGTCTTACAACTAAAATCATACAGCCAATGAGTCATAAAGCCTACGAGTCAGACAGCCACGAGTCTTCAGTCTACAAGATCTACACTAGGCAAAAACGCCCATGAGTTCGACAATAAGCAAAAAGGTCCACGAGACGGACATTACATCACGGTATGATATAGATTTTGATAGATTGATAGATACTTTATTTTCTGCAAATCAGTATACATAAGTTGCATAATCATGAACATATAGGAAACATACAAAGTAAACCTAACACAGAGTCGTTTGACTTGCATAAACAACGATATAAAAGGAAATTAATAATATAATATACAGTATGCATGTCTATGTAGCAGGGATTACAATAACAATTGTAGTTAAGAAGCGATTATGTAGAGGGCCGCCATTATAAGCATTGCTTGAAAAGATGGCCGGCCCGAGGAAAAGATAGGGACGTACTAGATTCGTAACAATAAATATTCTGCTGCGAAGATAGCAGGGGAAAATAAACTGTGATGTGTGGTGGTGGTGAATGTGCGTGCAGGTGCTTGAAAGTGCACAAGGGCAGATAAGCCGGAATTTAGAATAATAGGGGACGATATGGGATGTTGCTGTCGGGAGACCAACATTAGTCATATAAATTATTTGTTTTTAGTTCGTATTTGAAGTATACTGTAATAAAATGTGCTTCTTTAAGTTTGCTCTGAATGAAAACAAGGAGACACACTGTTTCAACTCCTCAGGAAGAGTGTTCCATATATCCGGACCGTGATGTCTGATCTACTTTTGAGCGAGAAAAGCTTTGGATTACTTAAATGAAAATTATGGGAACGACGGGTAGGGTATGAGTGAATATGGTCATTGGTTACTAGGACGTTATGAAAAAATTGTAATAAATTTCAAGTGTGTTTATACATAAATATGGCAGTTAGGTATAAATGTATATCATGGGCCTTCAAAGTTTTTAGGCGATAAAATATGGGATCAGTACGAGCCAAGAAATTTGAATTTGTGCATAAACGAAGAGCCTTTTTCTGGAGAAGAAAAATTGTGTTCAATTTAGTTTTGCGACAGTTGCCCCATACGATATTGCAGTACAGTACATAAGTGTTTTATAATTATATAATATTATTAAGGTTTGATCATTAAATAAGTATCTTATTCTTCTTAAAACATCAGTTGCTTTAGATATTGCTGTCGTAATATTCTTGACATGAGTATTCCAAGTTAGATCGCTATCTAGGGTCACTCCAAGGAACTAGGTTGAATGTTTCTCAGCAATGTTTGTATCATCAATAGAAATACTTTGAGGAAGGGTGGGTTGGGATTGAAGCGTATGAAAGTGTATAAAACATGTCTTATCAATATTCAATGAAAGCTTGTTACTTCTAAACCATTTCGAGATGTTGCTTAATTCCAGTGTTACAATGTCTTTGTGGGAATAAAAAAAAAACAAACACTGGTGTCGTCTGCAAATAAGATGAAGTTTAATCGAGGAGAGGAATTGATAATATCATTAATGTAAATTAAAAAAAAAAGTAGGGGCCCAAGGATAGATCCCTGAGGGACACCACTTGACTCGTAAGAATATGTTGAGTGACTGGATTTAAATGAAACATATTGTTTTCGATGACTTTGATAACTTCTTAACCACGACAGAGTAATCCCTCTGACGCCATAATTATGTAATTTTTTTTCAAGCAAAATGTCATGATCGATAGTGTCAAATGCTTTACTAAGATCCATAAAGACTCCAATTAGTCAGTCAGTTTCGTGGGCTTAGTCAGTGTCGTGGGCTTTGTATGCCTAATGTTAAATCCATGGGTCTTTTTTTTTTTCTGTCGGACTCGTGGGTTCTGTTTTCCTACTGTCGGACCTATGGGCCTTATTTGCCTAGTGTCGAGCGCATGGCCTGTTTTAATGTCGAGCTCATAGGCTCGTGGGAAGACCCCGAATGATTCTAGTTGAAACACCACCTGCTGTAATTACATGACCACTGTAATGTAAAACCAGACTGTATTGACATTGTATATGTCAGGCCTGTATATCAAACCCAATCTGAATTGCACTGTGGAAGTAATGTGGACCAAGAAATATGCTTTGTACTGATTATAAAATCCACTACTTAATGTCATGTGTAAAGATAATGACTTGAAGAGTTTGTTTGCAAAAACCGATAAGTCCATATTTGCCAAATGTAGATATTTGCGATTAAAGGTCAAGAAAAATAAAGAGAACAATAAAAAAAAATTTGCTTCTTTTGACCATAACTTCAAAATAATACCTATATATGTAATGACCAATATATCATTTAAAAGGTATTATTTTTTACTTTATGACAGAGATCGTACTTCAAAATCTTCAAAAATGGACTTATCGGTTTTTGCAAACAAACCCTTCACTTATTGCAACACATTACTTAGAAAAAATATTTGAAAGAATTAAATAATGAATATCATCTGATCCCCCACCCCCCAAAAAAGACAACATAGAAAATGAAAAATGAGTAAAATAAAGTGAAATAAATGGATAAATAGATCCGATTAGCTCCGACAAGCTACAAAATTGTCCAACAAGCTCCAGAGACTGGCACCACCGCAATGCCGAAAGAGCCTAAGAACCCGTAGACTATAACCGGGCCGACGATTGTTTAATCTTCAGAAACTCAACAGACTGTCATAGGATGTCGGCTGGACATGCTCGATAGTAGCACAACATTAGAATAACTCGAATCGGATGACTCCTTTTATCGACATTTATCCAAAGTCGACTGGAAATGACGTCCGATGGCAAACTAAGATCTGAGCTCAGTTCCTTCATCGCACGATCTTGCTTCATCGGATCTGACATGTCTGACACTGACCCGATCACTGCTGATAGTCGACCAACACAAGTCGGATTCATCAGACTACGATCTGATACATTTCAGTGGGTGGTCGAAAAAAAGAATGCTTCCAATCTTGTTTTCTTTTCCATCCTTTGGCACTGGCGTGAGATGAGCTCTGTTAGAAAATGTTAGATAGGATGATTGTGAATTTGTCCTTGGTTATAAACGTCTCTCTGTTTGTCAGATGCGTTTCACCGAGGCCAAGGATATTCTTTGTCGAACCGCAGTGTATGACCAGGCCTATTGATCACACAGCCCAAAATCACGCATGAAATTTGGTTGTGCGTGCTTGTCCGGTGAGAATTTTCGCTGATTTACGCGATGAAAAATCACCGATAAATTGCGCAAGAACTACGGAAAGATCACGCAAAAATCATTAACAAACCACGCACTTTCAGTGCATAGGTACGGTACGCAAGGCCCCAAACAGGGCAAATTCGTGGTTTGTGCGCGACGACTGAGGTCCACGGAAAACCACGCGTAAAAGCTACCCTGAAATTTGCACGAATTTGGGCTTGCGCACTGCGCCGCATCATGGCTTGTCGGTACGTGGTATTTAGAGGCGCGCAAGCCGACTTTAGTCATTTCGAATTTACGAATAGTTCAAGGAATGCGTGTTCTCAGTAAAACTCAATGATACGTCATGTTTACGACACATTTACGCATAATTTACGCATTCGTATTCGTTGCCAGGACACTACTCCAAAAGTCTCTTTAATCCGACAAAGAAAAAGGTGCGTTAATCCGAAGGTCATTTGATAATCTGTTAAAGAGTACTTGTACATGCGGATGGGAAGGGGCTGATCTATCATGACCAGGGGAACACACGGAATCCTTTCAAAAGTAACGATCAGTACACACATGTGTATTTTTTTGGGGGGAAGGGGGTGCCTTTGAGAGTATTGCTGTTTCTTACAAAAAAAAAAATGCGTGACTCATGCTGATGATCATGTAGGAGATGAGAAGACTTTTTTTTCATCAGAATCCAATTATTACTAATAACGAAAGCATCCAAATTCTCAAATAAATATGTTAATCTTTACTGTATGTTTGAATGTGTCTATTACATAGGCCCCTGTGTTACTGTGTGTGTGTACGTGTTTTCATTCACTTTTCAATGCTTAATATCATACATTATTTAAAAATCTAATGACATCACCGCACTTTGTCATTAAGAGAATTTTATTTCATGACTTGAATTGTGAATTGTGTGTCATTATCGGGTTATTGAACATTATCCAATTTTCGGAATTAACGAACCCTGCATCATTAGGATAAACAAACATTCGGAATATCTACAAAAAAAAAGAGTGTAATCCTAGTCGAGCCCACATAAAAATCACCGAGATTCATTTTTATTTGCAAGAAACAACCACTATATTACACACTATCATAAATAAGTGTTTATTCCGAGAGAACAATAAAAACATTTATTACAACCACTATGAAGAAAAACAAATATGCACGTCATGTACAAATCATTTGCCATTACTTGAGAGTCACTTGAGGTTTAGTTACAGTGATTGCAAAGTAAAGAGCCATTCCTTGAGTGGTTAATGCAAATTTGCTATGTGGATGACATACTACCATAGTGGATGACTCTTAATTGCTTAACTCTATATGTAAAACCGACCGGGTTATTCAATAAAAGTGCATCTTCATTCTCTTGCCTGTGCTTGTGCACATTCTCATCGTCTGGCAAGTATATTGTTTTGTTTTCACATTTGTTGTAGTTGTTGTTTTTATGACGACCTAAAACAACCCCGAATTCTAACGCTGATCGAGTCTTTTATCTCGGAGCTTCGTCGTCTAAAATGTACTGTAAAACAAAGAATCCTTTGTGTGTACACCTATCAGTATGGGGGAAATTGAAAAAAAAATATTTATCATCACATCCAATACATAATATCTGCACATACAATGAGGGAATGCAAATGGTATAGTGCTATGCAATATGACAAAGAAGAAAGGAGGGGAACAGACAATGGACGGGCACCAAAGGTATGCCGTAGTGAACCCATCCCAAAACCCATGCAATTCCCTTAAAGGACAAGTCCACCTTCATGTGGATTGAGTGAATGCAGCAATATTAGTAGATCACATCAGTGAAAGTTTGGGGGAAATTCGTTCAAAAGTTATGATTTTTAGCGTTAGCGAAACATCCTTACATAGACTAGTACAATAACCATGAAAGCAATGAAAAACATGTAATGCTACATTCATGTTACATCACACATCCTAACCAAAATACGTGCCACTATGTAGAAAACGATGACATTCGTTTGATCAATATCATCATGTAAGCGTTCTATACCTGTTCCTTATGTTACATTTCTGGGCGCCTTTGAATGTTTCTACAGATAAATGGGGTTGTATAAATGCTGTTTCATCTTCATCATCATCATCAGCAGTGTAATCCCTTCCTGTTAGGCATGGACATATTATTCTCGCGATCAAACAGCTTTAATGAGCTGTTTTATTGACTTGATTGGTTTTGATTACAAATACCTTCTTTAAATGGCAATTAAATGGTAATGTTAGTCTTGTCCAGTTCTGTCTTTTATTTTAGTCCCCCTTTATAAGTTTTGTCGTCCCAGTCTCGTTTAATGTTTATTCGCCTGTGTATGTGCGTCTGTCTGTTATACTGTCTACTTAGTGGGCTTCCAGACTTTTTTACCTACCTTTATTCCCTACCTTTTTTCCCCTTTTTTGCATCAGTTAATTTTCTATTGACATTCTGTATCTGAGGGGCCCACACTCTACAAGCATTGTCTTTTTAGTGGGTCTGTTGCGACACGGATTGTTGCCCCTACACGGATTGTCGCCTCCTGCTCGGGGCGACAATCCGTGACGGGCGTTGGCGGCAAGGATTGTCGCCCCCGTCACGGATTGTCGTCTGGCGACAATCCGTGACGAGGGCTGGCGGCACGGATTGTCGCCCGCCCTGGAAGCACATTTTGCTGGGTAATATCGTTCTGGACATAGTCATTGAAATACAAACCCATAACTTAAGGGCTTTTTACACTTGTGTTTCTTAACCCCGGACTTTCTCTGACCCAGGACTATCGTTAGTCCCGTACCAATTTTTTCAGCTTTTTACACTCGCCAATTAGTCCCGTACTATCTCTTGTCCGGGGCTAAGGAGAAAACTGTCCTTTTTACACTCGTATTTCTTAGCCCCGGACTTTCCAAACCACATGAATATTCATAATTACGCTGTGTACTGTACAAGTACACGCACGCACCGGCAGCACTTGATTACCTCGTTTCTGATTGGTCAGTGAGGGTCGAACTTCTTCTCCGTCGCTTAGCCCAGGATTATTTTTTCGTTCTGTTTACACTCACTTGCTTGGCACCGCAATTGCGGTGCTAACCTCTGCTATTTTGCAGGGCCAGATAGTACCGTACTATCGGTGGGGCTAGCCCACTTTGGCAAAAACGAGTGTAAACAGAAAGTGGGCTAAGGATAGTCCCGTACCAACGGTGGGGCTAAGGCCCCCCCCCCCCCCTTAGCCCCACCGTTGGTCCGGGGCTAAGCAAAAATTTACAAGTGTAAAAAGCCCTTTACATGGCTACATCCATGCAAACATGCCATGTAAAAAGTCATGGTGAGGTTTCAAGGAAGTGTGTATGTGCGCGTGCACATGATAATTTAGTTTCCTTGTGTGTGTGTGTGTGTGTGTGTGTGTGTGTTTGTGTGTGTGTGATGGAGCGCTGCGCGTGTTGTGGGAATTGTGTCGCTTGAATATTTCGTTCCTATTATCTCCTGCGTGCTAATGCAACAGTCACACAGTGCTTTACGATGGGTTACGTACGCCGTGGATAGATGCGGATGAGTGGACGCAGGTATCCGCAGGGACGTACGTAGACGTAACCGTCCGTAACTCGTCTGTAAAGAAACGTAATGCCCCAGTCACACAGTGCTTTACGATGGATTACGTCCGCCGAGGATAGATACGAATGAGTGGACGCAGGGGACGCAGCGTGGACGCAGGCGTCCGCAGGGAAGTATGTAGACGTAACTGTCCGTAACTCATCCGTAAAGAAACGCAAAATGATGTCGCCAAACCTGCGAAATTTTGAAATGTTCAAAATTTCGCAGAGGGACGCCACGGACGCAAAATTACGCAAGGTAACCGTAACCAAACCTAACTATCCGTAACTCAACGTAACTACCCGTGGCTTGGACGCAGACCATCCTCAAAAAAATTCCCTCAGTCCGTTTGCGTTCGCTTACGTCCACCGTAAGTATCCGAAATTAACCGCAAGTTAACGTATCACAACAGTTTCGTCCGCTTACGGATATTTACGGACAGCTACGGATGCTGCGGACAATTACGTCCTTCGACGTTTTCCGTTTTCCACTCGCATGGGAACACAGAGACTTGTGGGAAGGCACTCTACTCCTGTTGCCAAGCTGCAGCGCCTTTAACTGGAGGAATGCTACAACACAATCGGAGCGGTGGAGAGGCAGAACTGCAGGGCCAAATTATGAAATTTCTCCCACAATTAATGGTCATTTAAGTGGCACCCATATACCATGTATACTCATGACATCGGTTGACACTTGGTGCTGAACTTTTTTTCTTGCGCTCTTCGAATGTATATTTTTCGAAAAAAAAACAACAATATTTTGGGTAGGGGAAGGGGTGACAGCATCCTATTCACTTTTCTGGCCGGGGAAGGTGTGGGACAGGGGCAACTATATAAAATGAGAACGAATTTAGTATTTCTCTATGGTCTTACCCACTTTACGCTCCATCGAATGTGTATTACATTTTTTATAATAATAATAATAATAATAATAATAATAATAATAATAATAATAATAATAATAATAATAAAGGACATTTGAAGGGGTCGGTGCAATATAGTGCTAACCCACACTTCTGTCAAAATTGAGTTACATGCATTTTCATAATCCTTATCATTCACTCTAACCTCCGTGAAAATATCATATTTGAATTCAACCAATAAGATGGTAAAAAATGCATGCATTCATGTCTTATGATGTACAATGCATGGACTTTTCAAACTTTCAACAGCGATTTGTACAAATTTCTGGTGACGGCAAAGGATCCGAGGGGGTCCGCGGAAAAAAATGACTTTTTCGGACGTAACGCCGGACGCAGAGCATTATGTGACTGGGGCTTTACGTAGACACACGAACGCTCGCACACAACACACATACGAACACCAAACCCCTCAGATACTCATGCAGGCCAGGCCCGTAGCCAGGGGGGGGGGGGGGGGGGGTGCGTCGGGTGCGTACGCACCCCCCTAAATTCTGAAAGGTCCACTTTTTCATAATAACGGTTTTTAGCAATTCTCAAGATAACAATCCAAATAAATATAAAGACACATTATATGCTACGTAAATGTGGAAGAGTACGTTTAACAATGTTAAAAATAATTGTACGAAACCCTTTTGTTGTATGAACCACCGGATCGTCCCCATGCACACAAACACAAATGTTATGTATCAATTTGTGCGAGCTATTATTATATTGGCACTGCATGCCATGGCCCTTGGCGCGTGTGACCGGTGTTTTTTTTTTTTTTTCCACTGGCCGCCCGAGTACGCCATATGGAAAACTTGCGCGCATTTGCTCCGGAGCGAGAGCACCGGTGCTTATAACACGTGAAAAGACGCGTCATATCCCCCTCCTTTGGGACAAAAATAGCTCTGCACAAAAAAACATGGCTATGAATTCAAAACCCTCGCCCTCCAAATGAAACTAGAATGTACCCTCTTTCTACTCCGTGTATTTCCCCAAAAATAGGTTTGGGGAAATTAGGGCACTTTTCCCCTGAAATTCTGCTTCAAATCACCAAATCTTGAGTTTGTCTATGGCGGAGTACCCAAAATAAGCCATAATTTTCGGACATGGCCATATAAATCACAGGCTGTACCACGGAAGCTTAGTTGAATTGTTTACCCTCGCACTTCAAAATGAAGTAGAATGTTTGGGCTCTTCAGTGATGTATAACTTGCTTTGATTGGTCAGAGAGAAATTAGGGCACTTTTCTTGTCAAATCAAAGAATGTTTTACAAAACTGCTTGTGACTTTGCTAAAGCGTGCGAGCTTTTGTGCTGTCCATTGTACACAATTCCCCTAATGCTTACGGACAACGGACGAGTGCATGTGCGTAAACAAACAATTGTGTTTGTGCTGTGAAACGAAGGCGGGAGAGTTCAAGTTATTCACAATTTTCGCTGGATATCATGCCTTTTGAATCGTCTTTCGTCCACATTATAACAGATTAGTCTAATCTGACAATCCTGCAGAGTGTATTACCACTTCTTTCAGAGCTAAATATTGCCAAATTCAAGGATCATCATGCGTATTAATGTGAGAGCGTTAGACTGCATTGTGACGCGTCGTTATTTAATTTACATTCTTTATTCATATTTTTCATAAAAAACACAGGTAATGAGCCGGATTGGGTTAAAATTCTCACTTACAGCTTTGTAGAAGTCTGAGTCAACAGTATCACACAGTACTTCAAGACGTATTAGTACAAACGATTTCTTGAGCCTGCACCGTTTCAGGCTCTGTTCTGGATACGGCGGTAGAAACTCATTCTTTTTTGTTGTTTATTTTATCATTATTTACTAATCTCTTTTCTAACTTACAGGTAGCGGATTTCTTTGCAGGCCAAATTAGGAAATGTACTGTTGATTATTACTTATACATTTTCTCATGTTGTGACAGTTCTATTGGTTCTCATTTTAAAGTGAGCCAAAACCTAAGAACATTCTCACTTATAATTTCCAAAGAGTATTATGCAGGCACGCAAACTCATTTTAGTTGTATTTCATTTAAATGTAATGGGTAAGAGGGTATGAGAGAGAATGGAAAGTGCTGAGCTATGAAGTAAAATGGTAAAGTAAAAAGTTTGTCAGATAGTATTACAAAAGCCTGAATATTGCAAGAGCTCCGGAGTAAAAACAGTCAGTGAAAAACCCTAGGTATATGTATGATAGCATTGTGAGAGCGTTAGACTGCATTGTGACGCGTCGTTATTTAATTTACATTCTTTATTGATATGTTTTCATAAATATCTCAGGTAATGAGTCGGATTGGATTACAATTCTCACTTACAGCTTTGTAGAAGTCTGAGTCAACAGTATCACACAGTACTTCAAGACGTATTATAGTACAAACGATTTCTTGAGCCTGCACCGTTTCAGGCTCTGTTCTGGATACGGCGGTAGAAACTCATTCTTTTTTTCTTTTTTTTTTTTATCATTATTTACTAATCTCTTTTCTAACTTACAGGTAGCGGATTTCTTTGCAGGCCAAATTCGGAAATGTACTGTTGATTATTACTTATACATTTTCTCATGTTGTGACAGTTCTATTGGTTCTCATTTTAAAGTGAGCCAAAACCTAAGAACATTCTCACTTATAATTTCCAAAGAGTATTATGCAGGCACGCAAACTCATTTTAGTTGTATTTCATTTAAATGTAATGGGTAAGAGGGTATGAGAGAGAATGGAAAGTGCTGAGCTATGAAGTAAAATGGTAAAGTAAAAAGTTTGTCAGATAGTATTACAAAAGCCTGAATATTGCAAGAGCTCCGGAGTAAAAACAGTCAGTGAAAAACCCTAGGTATATGTATGATAGCATTGTGAGAGCGTTAGACTGCATTGTGACGCGTCGTTATTTAATTTACATTCTTTATTGATATGTTTTCATAAATATCTCAGGTAATGAGTCGGATTGGATTACAATTCTCACTTACAGCTTTGTAGAAGTCTGAGTCAACAGTATCACACAGTACTTCAAGACGTATTATAGTACAAACGATTTCTTGAGCCTGCACCGTTTCAGGCTCTGTTCTGGATACGGCGGTAGAAACTCATTCTTTTTTGTTGTTTATTTTATCATTATTTACTAATCTCTTTTTCTAACTTACAGGTAGCGGATTTCTTTGCAGGCCAAATTCGGAAATGTACTGTTGATTATTACTTATACATTTTCTCATGTTGTGACAGTTCTATTGGTTCTCATGTTGTGACAGTTCTATTGGTTCTCATTTCAAAGTGAGCCAAAACCTAAGAACATTTTCACTTATAATTTCCAAAGAGTATTATGCAGGCACGCAAACTCATTTTAGTTGTATTTCATTTAAATGTAATGGGTAAGAGGGTATGAGAGAGAATGGAAAGTGCTGAGCTATGAAGTAAAATGGTAAAGTAAAAAGTTTGTCAGATAGTATTACAAAAGAAACTCATTCTTTTTTGTTTGTTTATTTTATAATTATTTACTTATCTCTCTTCTAACTTAAAGGTAGTGGATCTCTTTGCAGCCCAAATTCGAAAATGCCTAGAGACAGCTAGTAACCAAATATGCTACTATAATTTAATAAATAAGAAATAACCATTCCAGTATGTATCTTAGTGTGCACAGTAAGACAGATCAAATCAAATAGGAAAACATCTGAGCACTAATATAGGTCTGAATTTGCACTCAACTTCTTCCAATGGCTAACGGATGTTTAATTTTTGAATTTCACTGACCTCCAAATTTCACAAAGAAAACCTTCTTAGCATGATGGTTAATATGACATTTGACTGATATTGGAGATGTTTGCGAATCGGATCTACTACCTTTAATATTATTAAATCTAAAATGATTATTTGAAAGTTCGGAAATGCTGGAAATATCCTACCACAAGGAGGCAAAATGTAAATGGTTCACATTTACAATTAATTTTGTTTTAAAAATTTTCTTATTTATTTTCGTTTTTGACAAACTCGCATACCAGGCTTCAGGCCTGCTAACGCGGGTATACAATAGAAAAAAAAAGTTAAAACAACACCAGGAAAATCACTATATTATTCTCAATTTTGCGGCGCGCTACGCGCGCAGAGTCTCGAACACAATTAAACTTTGCAACTTCCTGGCAAAATGAGTTTTTACTATTTCCTAGATGAAATACCGTAACGCGATTGCATGCAACAGACAAAAATACAAATTTCCTCGAGACTTTAAAACGTCATTAAAACAGTCAAAATTCATAATTTGCGGCGCGCTTCGCGCGCAAATTCTTATACAACTTTTGTAGTTCGGTCGTCAAAAGAATATATATATATATATATATATATATATATATAATTGTGTGTGTGTGTGTGTGTGTGTGTGTGTGTGTGTGTCATCATTGGTATTGGTACCGAAGGTCCGTTTTTTTAATGACCGCACCCCCCCTTGAAAAATCCTGGCTACGGGCCTGCAGGCACAAAACTGCGGCCACAAACACGCACCATCACATACCCTTTGATATACACATACGCCACTACCACATACACACGTAAGCATACAGGCACACGTATACACACAGACAAACAAACCACTACCACTATACAACCACCACACATACGCAGTTTCTACATATTGTATTATTATACTCCAAACACACACACACACACACACACACACACACACACAACAATACGGAAACCCATACACAAGTCACTTATTGTATGCACATACAAATCATACACACACATATCATGCAGCTCACAACAAATACATACACACACACACACACACACACACGCACACACACACACATACGCATAACTTACCAGTCATACCCATCCCACCAAAGCTTAACACCGGAGGAACCATCCCGAGCCCGGGGCGACAATCCTTGACTGGGCGACAATCCGTGTCGCAACAATTTTTTTTTTTTTTGCCATCATGGATTGTCGCCTTCGAGGTCAAAAACTGGGAACTCCACAAGCTCCACGTCACGGATTGTCGTTTGGCGACAACCCGTGACGGGGGCGACAATCCGTGTAGGGGCGACAATCCGTGTGGCAACAGGGTCCCTCATTTTTCGATGTTTTCCGTAATGTTTTATGGTCTGTATCACTTCAGTCAATCAATTTTCATTACTACGTATTTGTTACTCCAAGGTTCTACAATTGTGTTTTCTCAATTTGAATTGTTTTAATTATACAACCTTTGTTATCAACGAAAGTGAAATGTTTATGTTCTTTTCGAAAAATGAAATAAAGTTTAAATTGAACTGAATAGAATTGAATTGCAATACACGCATACTCATGCATAAATGATGTTATTATGCTAAAAGCTTCATAGATTAACAATATTTTGAAAGGTAACCAATTGTTGAACTGCTCTGAATGTGCATGGAACACATGATAATCATTATTTGCAAGAAACGACCACTATATTACACATAATCATTAATAAGTGTTTATTCCGAGAGAACAATAAAAACATTCATTACAACCATAACGAAGAAATATGCATATGCACATACATGTATGAATTATTTGCCAGTACTTGAGAGTCACTTGAAGTTTAGTTACAGTGATTGCAAAGTAAAGAGCCATTACTTGAATGGTTGATGCAGATTTGCTATGTGGATGAAATACTACCATAGTGGATTACTCTTAATTGTTTGAATATATGTAAAACCGACCGGGTTATTCAATAAAAGCGCATCTTTATTCTCTTGCCTGTGCTCATGGGCGTCACCAGGGGGAGGGGGGGGGGGTGCGTTGGGTGCGAACGCACCCCCCTTCAGATCCTTAAAAAAAAAAAATAAATAAGTCTGCGAGCGACCTCAACGCCGAACGCTAAATAATTATTCTTTTCTATTTTTTTTATTTTGCACCGAGGACAAAAAAAAAAAAAAAAAAAATCGTCGGCAAAAACAATTCGCATCCCTGGTTCTGACAGCACTGATTTTATACATATCTACAAGTATTCTACAATGTTTACTATTCATCGACCGTACTGTACATCCGTACGATACGGAGCACTTATACACATTTGCATGTACGTGTGCTACTTACAAGTATGTAGGGTCTATGTACGTTACTTCTGACCAATCCATATTGCCAGCCCAAGAGCGAGCCTTAGCCTCATAAAAAAAAAAATGAAAAAAAAAAATGGAGGGGCAAGCATATCATTTTGCCCACCCCCCCCCCCCCCCTTCCATAATTCCAGAGACGGGAAGACTTTCTTATTTTTTTTTTTTTAATAGAAAAACAAAAAGCAACCCCCATAAAAATATTGTAAGGGCACATGTTTTAATTTTGCCCCCCCCCCCATAATTAATTATTCCCGAAATGAGAAGATTTTCTTGCTTTTGAAAGAAAACAATAATGTTGCCCCCATAAAAATATTGGAAGGCAAGCGCACCATTTGCCCCACCTAACATAATCATAATTCCCGCGATGAAAAGATTTTCTTGCTTTTTTTGTTAGAATTCAAGAAATCTGTCCAATTATTTCACCCAAAAGCAGTGGCATAACTACGGAGGGGGGGGGGTGCGCCCCCTCCCAATCCGCTGGTAAAAAAAAGACTTACCGAAATAGTCATTCAAGTGTAAGTAAACTGCTTTTAAATGAAAGGGTGATCAAGAAATAAGATATTTTTCTATGATTTCTTTTAACCATAATTAAATAGGTATATAGTGTGAAACATTGTTCAAAAAGCCGGACCCGACAAAAGATTGTGATTCAGCGTGATTCCTGGTTGGCATTCTGCATATAAGCAGGATGTGCGCAGTGTGGCTCAGTACATCCGAACGAAGAGTCGCTAAAATGTTGCGCAATGTGATGTAGAATGTACACCTTTGTACCATACGCTTCGTTCAGTCGTTATATCAAAGCTAGATCATTGATTTTGCAGTGTTGCTTTACATATCCTAGTCTATTTAAAAATGTCTTGCATTGCCAATAAAAAGACTTGACCTGGGCTAATTCCTAACTTCTCCATGTATATAATACACACACACAAACAAACACGCACAATAGTTTTAGGGGATGCTCTAAAGTGCAGGTTTTGGGACATCCTTCCCCCGCTTGGTCACTTCGACGCCACCTCGCTGGTCATACCTCCCCCAGTCATGAACATAAACCCACACCCTTGACTACCAGTGGCGGATCCAGGGGAGGGGCGCACCGGGCGTCCCCCCCCCCCTTTAATTTCCAAAGCGAAAAAAATTAATACAGCTTAAAACGGCAGTTTTTGGACAGTAAAATGTCAAAATTTTCAAGCTCGCTCGCTCCGCTCGCTCGCATTTAGTCGTAATGCCATTTTCCTGAAGTTGCTGCCAGTAATTGCCGGCAGTTGCACCTGGTGCGCCCCCCCCCCCCTTAATTTCCAAAGCGAAAAAATATAGCTACAATCGGCAGTTTGGGGACTGTAAGAATGTCAAAATTTTCAAGCTCGCTCGCTCCGCTCGCTCGCATTTAAATTTCCTGATATTGCTGCCAGTAATTGCCAGCAGTTGCGCCAGGTACGCCCCCTTAATTTCGAAAGCAAAAAAGCTATAGCTAAAGCGTTACGCAATTCACCTGATGTTGCTGCCAGTAATCGCCTGCAGTTGCGCCCGGTGCGCCCCCCCCCCCCCTTAATTTCCAAAGCGAAAAAATATGGCTAAGAACGGCAGTTTTTGGACTGCAAAATGTAAAATTTTCTAGCTCGCTCTCTTCGATCGCTCACATTATTTTAATCGTTATGCAATTTACCTGATGTTGCTGCCAGTAATTGCCAGCAGTTCCGCCCGATGCGCCCCCCCCCGTAATTTCCAAAGCTAAAAAATATGGCTACAAACGGCAGTTTTTGGATTGTAAAATGTCAAAATTTTCAAGCTCGCTCGCTCGCTCGCATTTAATTGTTAAGCAATTCTCCTGATGTTGCTGCCAGTAATTACCGGCGCCCGTTGCGCCCCCACCCCTCCTTTATTTCCAAAGCTAAAAAAATATGGCTCCAAATGGCAGTTTGGGGACTGTAAAATGTCAAAATTTCCAAGCTCGCTCTCTTCGCTCGCTCGCATTTAATTATTATGCCATTCACCTGATGTTGCTGCCAGTAATTGTGAGCAGTTGCGCCCGGTGCGCCCCCCCCCCCTTAATTTACAAAGCAAAAAAATATGGCTACAAACGGCAGTTTTTGGACTGTAAAATGTCAAAATTTTCAAGCTCGCTCGCTCCGCTCGCTCGCATTTAATCTTTATGCCATTCTTCTGATGTTACTACCAGTAATTGTCAGCAATTGCGCCCGGTGCGCCCCCCCCCCCCCTTAATTTCCAAAGTGAAAAATATATAGCTACAAACGGCAGTTTTTCTTACTGTAAAATGTCAAAATTTTCAAGCTCGCTCTCTTCGGTCGCTCGCATTTAATCGTTATGCAATTCACCTGATGTTGCTGCCAGTAATCGCCTGCAGTTGCGCCCGGTGCGCCCCCCCTTAATTTCCAAAGCGAAAAAATATGTCTAAGAACGGCAGTTTTTGGACTGTAAAATGTAAAATTTTCAAGCTCGCTCTCTTCGATCGCTCACATTATTTTAATCGTTATGCAATTTACCTGATGTTGCTGCCAGTAATTGCCAGCAGTTCCGCCCGGTGCGCCCCCCCCCCCCGTAATTTCCAAAGCAAAAAAAAATATGGCTACAAACGGCAGTTTTTGGACTGTAAAATGTCAAAATTTTCACGCTCGCTCGCTCGCATTTAATTGTTAAGCAATTCTCCTGATGTTGCTGCCAGTAATTACCGGCGCCCGTTGCGCCCCCACCCCTCCTTTATTTCCAAAGCTAAAAAAAAATATGGCTCCAAATGGCAGTTTGGGGACTGTAAAATGTCAAAATTTCCAAGCTCGCTCTCTTCGCTCGCTCGCATTTAATTATTATGCCATTCACCTGATGTTGCTGCCAGTAATTGTGAGCAGTTGCGCCCGGTGCGCCCCCCCCCTTAATTTACAAAGCAAAAAAATATGGCTACAAACGGCAGTTTTTGGACTGTATAATGTCAAAATTTTCAAGCTCGCTCGCTCTTCTCGCTCGCATGTAGTCGTTATGCCATTCTCCTGATATCGCTGCCAGTAATTTGTCGTATCACAGCATCATTCCATAATCCATTTATAGAGGGTACAACCCCCTCCGGCACTTTCATACCCTCCCCCACCCTTGCTCGATCGCTCCCTCGCATACTAACACCCCCCCCCCCCCCCCCAAGATGAAATCCTATATAGCTACGCCGGTGCCCTTTCCCTGCTTGGTTTCCCTCAAAATACAGTAAAAGTCTAGGGATTGAGAGCTTCCTATATTCCAAAATGTCTGTCCAAAAAATCTCGTAAACATTTAGTGTCAAAACGCAACCCCCTTGAAAAAAAAGCTGGTAACGCCCCTGTGTGCTTGTGCACGTTTTCATCGTCTGGCAAGTAAATTGTTTTGTTTTCACATCTGTTGTTGTTGTTGTTTTTTTTTTTATGACGACCTAAAACAGCCCCGAATTCTAACGCTGATTGAGTCTGTTATCTCCGAGCTTCGTCGTCTGAAATGTACTGTAAAACAAAGAATCCTGTGGGTGTACACCTATCAGTATGGGGGAAAATGAAAAATATACATATATATAGTGTATTTATCGTCACATCCAACATGCAATATCTGCACGTACAATGACAGAATGCAAATGTAGTGCTATGCAATATGACAAAGAAGAAAGGAGGGGAACAGACAATGGACGGGCACCAAAGGTATGCCGTAGTGAACCCATCGCAAAACCCATGCAGTTCCCTTAAAGGACTATAGTCCCCCTTGATATACATGTGGACTGAGTGAATGCAGCAATATTAGTAGATGACATCAGGGAAAGTTTGGGGGAAATCCGTTCAAAAGTTATGTTTTTTTTTTTTTTTAAGTATCTGCACAGTCACTGCTGGATGAGAAGACCACTACAGTGAATAATGTCACATGCGGTTTGAAAAAAAAGCGTACATTTCCTCGACTCGGCACTGACATACGTTAAGGGTTATATTATTCCCCTTGCCTTCTGAAAGAGGGAAGATACGTTGGTTTTTTTATGCGAGAAAAGTGAAAATGTGTTGAATTTTCTTTGTATTTTCTCTATATCGTTGTGCACATGTGAAATCACAAGCTGTAGTAGTTTTCTCATCCAGCAGTGACTGAGCAGAAACTTCAAAAATTCATAACTTTAAACGGATTGTCCGATTTTCCTCAAATTCTTGCTGATGGGTTCAATTAATATTGCTACATTCATTCAATCCACATGTCTATGAAGGTGAACTTGTCCTTTAATAAAACGCTTGACTCAGTGGAGCGGGGAGACCCACCGTTCGAGACAGAACATTCGTTTTCCGCGCACTTCGCGATCACAGGGTGAATTACACATCATTTGCCGTAACTGTTTTTTGGATAAACCAGCACACGCATTTCAAGTTCAACTGTTAAGGCTCACGTATAGTGAATAGCGTGTTTCCAATATCGCGGTCTCTGTCAAAAACGTTTGGAATATGTGTGGCAGCCATTTTACTATTTGTTCATGCTTCTTCCATCACGATGACACGGACTCCAAGAAACTGTACAGCTCTTGTCCTTGCCGGCTTCCTCGCCTTTAACCTGGTCGGCCAGCTGCAGGCACTTCCAAACGGAGCCCCAACGTCTGCGTGCCAGACTCTCACCCCTGGTCACTCGGGCACCTCAGGGCAGACTGGGGCCAGCCCATACACCATCAGCGTCAGTCAAGACACTTATACCACCGGGGTGACGCTAACGGGTAAGGTTGAAACCATGAAGAAAAAAAATGGTAGCGAGGGACCTAATATCTTTTGTCAAATATGCCATCAAGATTCGTACTATATGTACTGTATTTTTACTGCATGTACTAGTTGGGCAATAATAGTAATTCTAACAATAAAGATCAATATATTTCCTTCAACAGTAACTTTGCACAATGTCTATCAATGATAGAAACTGAAAGCTACATGGAGTTTAGAAAAAAAATGACCGAACAACTTTGTTCTGAAGTGTTAACTGGTTCAATATAAAATTCATCCGAATGTACATGCTGCTGAAGCTGCTCAAGAAACTCAGAGTTATGTCCACAACGCGTTGAGCGGTCTGGAGACAAACCTGCTGTTATGAAATGTAAACAAAACCAATCAAACAAAATAAAATAAAGTGAAAACAGCATGGGGAAAAATCACATCTATGAGTCACTGAACGCATGGGGCTAAACAGACAACACGATAACATACCGCAGATTTTTTTTTCAGTAATAACAAATTAACATCAACAATCCTTGATGAACACCGCACACTGCAGTTGCCAGTCGTAGTAGTAGTAGTAGTATATAGTAGAAGTAGTATAGTAGTAGTAGTGGTAGCTGCAGCAGCAACCAGTTAACTACAACTATAACGTCCCGAAAGCGTACATGCATTCCAAGTAGATTCTCATTTCCGTAATTCAAAGTTACCACTGCTATCTAAGCCTATGAGTCATATAATAGGGATCCTCATATTTCGTATTTATTATCATCTGAAGTTTGCCTATAGAAGCAATTCTCGTAACTCAGATCTGTGAATATCAAACGCGCACATAATGGTTGGTTACATGATATAGGAGATAATAGGCGCAAGGAAAGAGGTGTGCAAAATGTTCCATCAGAACTATGCAATTCAGGGCGGTTATGAGTCTCGAAGGAAATCGATGGAATTATGCCTTCCCTGTCTGCAGTCCCGACAATAACAGTGATCAGGTGTTATAATGTGATCATTAAATTATGGGTTATCTCTTGAATTCAACTCCCAGCCCCAATTTCAATTTGTCGTATGAGCCGTTTTTGCAGCATCAGCACAAGGGAAAAAACATGTTATACAGCAAAAAATCTTGGTACCTTCGGGATAAAAAAAAACCAACAACACTCTGTGAGTGACGTGATAACCACATGCTCCTGAGAGCCAATGTGAATTGTGACGCTTTTTTCTATGAACCTTCTATGTAGATGTGTTGGTCAAAGTGTTCCCTTATTTGTTACTAATATGACGTATGTTTTGCTCTTGCAAAATAAATCTTTTGAGGATACCACTTATTCATTTAACGTCTTTTTGCTTCGTTTTTGTATCCACACAAGACTTCTTACTGGTGCACCATGCAGGATGCAATTTCTTTCCATGCTTTCGAATGCCATGACGGTGTGCTTTAACGGACAAACTTGTACAAGTTTTATATTTTTTCTAATACGTTAGCATGTAAGTTGTTTGCCTACGCGTGTGCTTTTATTACGTGTGGGTGCACATTTGATTTTGTGCATGGTTCGTTGTCTGTATTAATGCCATGGCCATGCACTTGGTTTGATTAGATAGAATTTATTTTGAATCGAATTTATTTCCACTTTGTGTTCTCATGAACAAGAACAAACATAATTGAGTTCAAAAAGTCTCGTATACATGAAAATTATGCATCCCTATCATTATTATTATTATTATTAGTAGTAGTATTATCATCATCATCTTCATTATTGTTTTCTATCATCATCATCATAGTTATAGGTTTTCCCGGTCAATTCCATACTTTTGTCATTCAAGTTTTTATTCCGAGCATTCGATTTCACGCATTCCACGCTCGCAGCACTGAATCAGCAATCAAATTCATAATCCAGTCATTCAAATTCACTATCGGAGCATTCAAATTTAAGAGAGTAGAATTCATTTTAGCAATGAGCATTGAAATTCATGTCAAGATGGCAACATAATCTCTTCGGTCATTCAAATTTGTGATTAGGCAACCATGTTCCAAATAAAGGTATTCAATTCAAAAGAAGTTCTGAATTTAGTTAGTTTGCGGCCGTGTATTTCTGTCTTTTTCATTTAAATATTTTAGGATTTATGATTGAGATGATTTATTGTGCAGTACAGGTCACCTGTACATTGAAAAATTTGAAATCGGGCTTCACAAAAGGGAATAAAAAGGCACATGTCCCTCTGGTAGGACATAAAATGGAGGTCTCATGTGTAAGAGAGTCACAACTCATGCAAGTAAAAGATCCCACTTCATATTTTCATCGCAATAAGCAGGGTGTTTAACCTGGCGAATTGGTCCCACCTTACATCCAGACGGACGCCATAGAAGACCAGCTATTGCAGCTGAATATGGAATATCCAGCTATGAAACAAGGTCCGTTGGGACACTGAGATGTCATTCACCAGGTTTCCTTATCCTGTGCCATTCTCATACAGATTTTCACCGGCTTCTCCGCCCATCTCCTCATATCATCCACCCAATTCCTCCTTCGTCTTCCTTGAACTCGCCGTCCATCCACCCGACCGTGCATTACCGTGTGTTCTAGTGTGCCTAGCCGTCGAGTGACACGTCCAAACCATTGCAGCTTCCTTCTCTTTATTGTGTCCAGCAGTGGTTCATAATCCCAGATTTTCCTCCTGATCTCTTCCAGCACCGATGCATTAGTGCGGCGATCGTACCAATGTATTCCGAGAAATCGGCGGAAACATCTCGTCTCGAAAGCGGCTATTTTCTTCTCCAAGATTTTTGCTGAGCGTCCATGATTCACATCCGTAGGCCTATAGGGGTATCGAGGTCACCAGTGCCTTCATCAACTCAATCTTTGTTTTCTCTCTCACCTCTCTGCTTCTCCAGACGTGGTTCAACTTGGCCAACTGAGCAGTCGCTAGGCCATTTGTGTCTTTATTTCTGTTGCTGAAGTGGCCTCCTCATTCATCATGGCGCCTATAGGTACATGTATTTGAATTTGTGGACTTCCTCTAGTGCGCGCGCATCCACCCATAATAGCCGGGTTCACACGTACACCAGTTAGCTGGATACAAATTTCGAGATTTGCATCGCGATCGTCATCCCGAGTTTTTTGCACGTGTGGACAGAAAAAAACCCGAAAATTAGCGGGATAAGCATCGCGATGCTAATCCAAAGAAATCTTGCCCTGGTTCGTCAATTAGCGGGATAATTGGCCCCGCGCTGGTACGTGTGAACGGTCGGGATTAGAATCTCGAGTTTTTACATCCCATCATGCAATGCGCACATCACAACAGCGAGGCCTCTGCGAAGAGGTGCTTCACCTCTTTGGCTCATAGGTCCCTTGCACCATACCATACATTTTTGATGGGCGCCAAGACTAAAAACCCTTGGGGCCGCCATATTGGTGGAAATCAATATGGCCGCCATCAGGGTTAAAGGTCAACTGCAGTTACAAATTGAAAAGGTTGATTAATGTTATGAATCTCATGTGGAAGATTTTATGGGGTTAGAGAATGTGATTCTAAATAATCAGTTCTGCAATTCAAGGTCACTATCACCTCTCAAGGTCACTTTCGAGGTCAAATAAGGGTCAAATCAGGCATTTTGTGCATTTTTCGAAATGGCGTCTGTGAGCATTCAACTGCAATTCACTGGTACCCCTATTTTGTCCCATTTGTCATCTCTTCCATACTCCTTCAATGGTCAATTAGGGCCAAGAGCGGTTCCATCCTGCTACATATCAATAGTGATTATGACAAATAAATGGAAAAATTATATTTGAGATAATTTTCATGTATATACACATTATATATTTACATTTTGAGCACAGAAAATGGGCTTCCATCGGTTTCATTTTCTTTTCTCATTTTCTTTGCTCAAAGTTTTCACTATTCATCAATTGTTTCTGGTCAGTTTTTCCTTTCTTTGTTTCAATATATATATATATATATATATATATATATATATATATATATATACATATATACATATATATATATATATATATATGTATATATATACATATATATACATACATACAGCACGCTTAAATACGGCCGCCATCCTATTCCAAGGTGCCGAATCAGGGTGCAATGGCAAAGAGGGTAATAAACACGCCTAATCTTATTTTGTCTTCGTTTTTCCTTCTGACGGAATATCTGGATAGCCCGTATACAACTAGCTGGTCAGTTGTATGTACTTGGGGTGGACCACTTTACCAGTTTATGCACCTTCAGTTTTCCGATAACGGAATGCCGATTCGGGATCTTTTCATGTGTCTGGGTTAATGATTCTTTCCCACAAGGGACTTCCACTTTTTATATCCAAGTGATGAGGTGCAAAGTGTTGTGCCTCTACTAGAGGGGACGGTATGACAACACACACCATTGCTCAGCTAGACTTGAGATAAGTGGGATTCGAACCCGCACCGGAACACAAGTCTTTAGACCGCAAGCCATACGCTACCGACTGAGCCACCTCGTCACCTTTCATGGTCAATTATATAACTTTCCATCTGGCAAGCGATATGATTCTCCTCCTGTTGAAATTGGTGTATGCCTGCTCTCCCTTGCTTCCGGGGTATCGAGCTCCTCAATCCAGGTCAGACCAGTATTCTAGGGGCAGTTAACTAAATTCGGTCATTAAAGTCCTTTAATGGCAGTATCGTATCAGAGTAGGTGAAGACAATTCAGCTGAAGGTTTTTTCTTATCTTTTTTATTCTCTTTTTATCAAACGAAACCGTTTCTTTACTGAAAGCGCAAATGACTAGGGAAACTGAACACCTATTGATGTTGTATGGGATACTGATCCTGAAGAAAATAATCTTAACATTTTTGCGCAGCAACACTGTGCAGTCCTCAGGGGCGGATCTAGCTTTTTATAAAGGGGGGGGGGGGGCGTGTGGGAAGGGGGGTGTCCCCCCTCCCACAGTAGGGAGAATTTTTGAAAATCTGTGTGTGAAAATGGCGTTTTCTTGCATCTAGAACACCACTATTTTTGGTATAGAGGTCATTGCCAAATTAACCCCCCTTGAAAAAATAAAATTACAAGTTTTAAAAAAAGATAAGATTTTTAAAAAAAAATGGTCCCCGGATTTTTTTTCTGGGGGGGGGGGGGTTCCCTCTAGATCCGCTTCTGGTCCTCTGACAAGAGATGGTGATGGCACCACTCAAATCTCAAATTATGGTTGGAAGAGCGTAGCGGCTTCCTGAAAATTAAGATTGAAAAATAAAGAACTGCCCTCATTATCAGCGCACAGATATCCAAGAATAAATGGGACGGACAACTCATCCTGAGCACCTGATTCGAGACGGAAATATTCAACAGGAATTGTGATCTCACAACCCTTCAGCTTTCCAACAACTTAGATGCGATCTACGCAAAGATATCCTTACAAAGGATGACATATTTGTTTTATGAAAGCATTTTCTGAAAACAGTATACAATCGCACGGATGAGCATAACATCACATGTCCGGTAGTGTGCTTTTTTTTAATCCCTTTGATCTGAGGGAGTTACGGGTGGGTCGTGGTATTAAAAAGATAAAGGCCTTTTCAGCTCTTAGCTGTACAGCATACCTCTCTTCCAGAGCCCAACATCAGGCACTGACAGGGTGCGACATTACTTCAGACTTGCTTTGATGTGGCATGCAAAATGCCTAAGTAGTATGGGTCAGCAAACCAGAGCTCACTGACATATTAACTACTTTAATAATCGTGCTCATGTCCAGCAAGGACTGATGAGCAACAAGGTTTATGGGGCAGCCTGCGTCAACGAGAGTAGGCATCATCTCGTCATAACGTGGGAGCAGATCATCAGAAACCACCTGATCTGATGTGATCCCTGCTTTAGGGAGTGGAGTTGGAGGAAAGACGGGAGGACGGGAGGAGACATTGTCGCAATGCCAGCGTCTCGAAGAAATTATTTTCGCTGTCGCAACTAACGGGATTTCCAGGGCGACGTCCAAGACGTCTTCAAACAAAGGGACAACCGATTTGCTTGGAAGTCACGGGGATGTTGGCACAGCTTTTGCAGTCGCAGGGACTTATAACAGACGTCTTTTCTCAACGACTTCTCCCTTTCGTCGCCATTATGTTATTACGGTCTCAACAAGATGCGGGGACATCTCGAAGATGTTGCAGAAAATTTAGTCCCAACGACATGGCCACAGTGATGGAGACTTCGCAGAGACGTCTCGGAGACAAGCTGGAAGACGGAAATAGCATCTGTAAAAATCGGAAATGTTCGATTCTCCTGCGAATCCTGGAGATTGGGCTCGTCTCCAGGAGACGTGCGTTGTAGAGATGTTGCGGAGAGTAGAGTTGCAACCTATAGTCTTCAGACCAACGAGACACCGACTTATAAAGTCTTGTGATATCATACCAATTTGCGTCCAAGCACTTTGGATAGAATCTTAACAGACCCTAGAAGGTGTCATGAAAGTTGTACTATAGCATATCTAATCTGTACCCTGTTAATGGTGTCACTGTGGCACCTGTGAAATATGCTTGTTCCCTACATGGCGTCACCAGGACCGTCATGTTCTCTGAACGGCATATTTAGCTGAGGGAAATTTCCTATAAGGACTTTAGAATCGGACTTTCCAACACAAGTTCGAAAATAGCAAATTGATGCAAACTGATGTACTAAAAATTCTCTTAAACACGACAGATTTTTTCTTTTTTTCATCCAGATTAGGAATGATCTTCATAATTATTATTCCATTGAATTTAAATCTGAATTATGAATATCTATTGTGATTGAGGATCCCTGAACTGCAACTTTGAAATAAAAACACTTCTCTATTTAGTGGCAACGTCAAGGACGCTGGTAATATAGAGAGTAGCCCCCCCCCCCCCCCCTTATTGCTAAACAATTAATATATTAGGTAGCAATAGGATTCCATTTCTCATATATGTATGTTTTTATTGCATCCTTGCAGATGAAGATGAAAATAATAATCCAATAATCAAATCTTGGAAACTCTTTTAAAGGGCATTACCTATAATTCTAACTAGCTCTTTTGGCTGTCATTAAAGCAAATGCAAATAGGTTGTAGGCCTATATTGAATTCCGCAAATATGACCAGTCGGTGAGGACATTTCCTCTTAGCGCCTGTAATGTAAAAATAATTAATGGAATGATTGTGACATGAACTATGATATTCCATAGCTTTGGACAGAACCTCACTTAAAAGCTTGTGTAGCCATATTATAACAGGCCATAATTGAAATGATGCAGAAAAAAAATTACCGAAAGTAATCATTAAAAATGAAATTAAAGGGTTACCAAGTCTTCAAATTTGATTGTGGAATAAGGATCTGAGTAAGATTCGTTAAACCTAATTACTCTCAGAAAGGGGTTCTTATTATAATTCATGAGTGTATACCTAGTGTTTGAATCTTGACACGAAAGCAGATATATTGATGTTACTCGTGAGAAAGCCCACCTCTCCCTCTCCCACAACCCTCAATAACTGCAATTCTATTAGCAGGGCTAGCATTCCTCGTATATTGACTATAGGCAAGCCATTTTCTAAATTACCTATTGTGAATATGATGGTTTGACCCCAAATGTGACAGTGCACCTCAAAACAAACAAAAAGTCGCCAGATATGAACTTTTAGTTAAGACCATATTCTGAAAGACCAGACTTTAAGCTTTAAAATGATGTATAACTCAAATCAAATGGACTCTCCTAACCTATCTAAATATTGGAAAGAAGCACAAACTCAGGAAAAGTGTGAACTGAGAAAAGAGGCTCTGAAGTACAGTGTCTATTCAAGCGCTTAATCTTTGCCAAAACCATGCTGGCTGTGCGATGAATGGGACAAAAAACAGGAAGTAAACCACCAGAGTAACAACAATGAAGGGATTATCAGATTAAACTGAAATTAAGCATGCCTCATTAACACATTCTGTCCATAATTAATCCCAACTTTCAAAGCAGTAGCACTATTTTTTTCAAAAGTTATTAGAGTTGAAAGTGAAGAGTGTGGACAAGGTTTTTCAGAAATGAAAAAGGGATTCGAAAGACGCACCTAATCACACTATTTCTGCCAAAAATGTTCGAGAAAAACTGCTAAAAAAACACACTTTCCTGCCCGTTTTATGGTACCAAATTTTAGCATAATGTAAAAGAAGACCCGCTCTTTCAGAAATATGAAAAAGTCAAGTTCGGCTAGGTTGACCCATTTCAGTTATTTTCAGTCCTCACGCAAAATCAGTGTGTGCGACTTTATGTTCGTTTTGAGGTGCACGGTCACAAATGACCTCTAGGGAGACCTTATAAGGAGAAGTTGACATCAGACCACAAAAACGACTTCAGAATTGAATTCCTTGACCCATAAAACCTCAAAAAGCTGGCTTTTCAAATTATTGTAACACTTTAAAGGTTTTTTTTTTTGTTATGGACTGGCCTTTAAACGTAAGTGGCAGCCATATTGATTTTGAAAATATGCCGCCCCGGAGGGTGCCCTACACAAGAAATACGCCTTTTTTCAGCCGTCGACAACTGCAATTCTGTTACTAAGGCTGGCATTCCTGGAATATTGACCATGGGCAAGCCATTTTTTCAATAAACTGTTATGAATACAATGGCTTGACCCCTAAATGACCTTAAGGTGACCATAATAAGGAAAACTTGACTTCAGACCATAAAAACAACTTCAGACTCGAATTCCTTGACCCAGAAAACCTCTTAACCTGACTTTTTAAATGATTGTAACCCTTTTATGTTTTCAAATGCAAGTGACCTTTAAACCTATATGGCGGCCATATTGGATTTTGCCATATGGCCGCCCCAGAGGGCGGCCTTCTTGGCGCCCATCAAAAATCGAAATAGTATGGTTTGGGCTACATGTGTGCCAAATTTGGTGCTTTTAGAAAAATTTGAACCAAAAATCCCTTGCGCCCCCACAAATAAGTACGTATGGGTGGAAATTACTGATATCTCTACGGAAGAACAAGATCAGTGGTGAAAATGATTTGCATGCTTGGCGGAGGTCTGCGCTCTCAGAGTGTTTTTCTAGTTTGTTAGTTGGTTCGTTCGTTCGTTCGTTTTTCCGTGTGCAAAATAACTCAAAAAGTAGTGAACGGATTGTGATGAAACTTGCAGGAAAATTTGCTTCGGGCAACGTTTGGTTCTGCTTACAGTCCATTTCTGTTCGAATTGATGGCTTAATGTGGCTCGGTCGATAGGAACCTGGGAGAGCTACACTGAATTGACGGCCATCGCATGCGCACACAGACATCTTAACCGGTCATGGATTTCATGTGATGTGTGCGCATGCGCTCGCCGGCAATTCAGCGTAGCTCTCCCAGGTTCGTCTCGACCGAGTCACATTAAGTCATCAATTCGAACAGAAAGGGACTATTGGCAGAACCAAACGTTGCCCGAAGCCTGTTGTCAATACTTAAAATTCACTGGTAGGTCTTCAAATTGAAGAAATTTTTCGATTTTAAATTGATATTTATCCGCGGTACTAGCTACAGTGCGCAGCCCCATTACGCTGTGCGTATTGGGCTGCTGGCTTACGCTACGCGTATGGGGCTGCTGGCCGCAGTTAGGTTACGGATACCAGACGCCGGTCGCTATTTTATCTAAGTTAGGACATAAATAAAGACAACTTAAGTATAACTTATTGAAAATTAGGCCTGAGATTACATTTTTAGAGGCCAAATAATGTATTCTACTCCTCCGGAAGGTCACGTGATCGCATATCTAGTGCGGAAGGGACTTTTTCGGACCGTAAATGCACCGTCTGCGGAGGTGCTGGGTCAGTTCCATACATTGAAATTAGCGTTGTTCATTCTGTCAAGTGAAACTCCGTGATCGTGTGTTGTGTATGTGGCGATGGCAGTTTGTTCAGCTAATTTACAACAATTAGTGTACAGTGTACAAATATTGGATTGTTATATTGGATTATGGATTTTACAGCTCAAGAAAAGAATGATCGAATGACGCTGTCTATAATAGTATAGACAGAGTCTTTATCTTCATCTCTGATTATTTTCTGGAAATTATGTTCTAGCCAAATAGGGTAGGCCTGTAGGAGTATAGACCGGGGCCCAGAAGATTTATTCAGCTGAAAAGGGTCACACTTTTTAATGGTATCATCATATAAGGATGTGTCCAAGGGTCAATAAAAAGAATTGCTGGCAAGTCACATCCTGTACCGTAAGCCTAGGACCACAAAAAGGGACCCCGAAAAATGGATTTATTCAGCCGAAGGGGGTCACGGACAAAAGTTGGTGGATATTGTTCCTTTGGGTGTACTTATCATGAAAACAGCAATGCCAGCTATTTTATCCTGTACGGGGCCCAGACAGTAGCCCCAAAGGGCCCACAAATATGGTGTTATTCAGCTGAAAAGGGTCACGGCTAATTTCTTTGCGATGGAAGTAGTTCCCGTCAGAGATATCCAAAACACCAAAGCCAGCTATTTTATCCTGTACGGGGCCCCAGACAGTAGCCCCAAAGGGCCCCACCCCCCATAGGCCCACGTACAAACACACACAAACATTGATTTTATTCAGTTGAAAAGAGTCACGGCTAATTTCTTTTGCAATTGAAGTAGTTCCCATCAGAAATATCCAAAACACCAATACCAGCTACTTTATCCTGTACGGGGCCCCAGACAGTAGCCCCAAAGTGCCCCACCCCCCATAGGCCATACGTACAAACACACACAAACATTGATTTCATTCGTGCAGCTGAGAAGAGTCACGGCTAATTTCATTTGCAATGGAAGGAGTACCCATCAGAGATATCAAAAACACCAAAGTCAGCTATGTTATCCAGTACGGGGCCCCGGACAGTAGACCCAAAGGAGCTCTCCTCCCCCCCCCCCCCCCCATACACACACACACATACACACACATTTTGTTTCATTCAGCTGAAAAGAGTCATGGCTAATTTCTTTTGCAATGGTAGTAGTGCCCATCAGAGATATCCAAAATACCAAAGCCAGCTATTTTATCCTGCACGGGGCCCCAGTCAGTAGCCCCAAATTGCTCCCTCCTCCCCCCCCCCCCCCCCACACACACACATTAATTTTATTCAGCTGAAAAGGGTCATGGCTACTTTCTTTTGCAAATTGGAAGTAGTAGGCATACTCATCAGAGATATCCAAAACACTAAAGCCAGTTATTTTATCCTGTACGGGGTCCCAGACAGCAATTAGCCCCGAAGTGCACACCCCCCCCCCCCCCCAACACACACAAACACACACTAGTTTCATTCAGCCAAAATGGGTCTCGGCTAATTTCTTTTGCAATGGAAGTATACCCATCAGAGATATCCAAAGCACCAAAGCCAGTTATTTTATCCTGTACGGGGCCCCAGACAGTAGCCCCAAAGTGCCCCCCCCCCCCCTCTCCACATACACACACATACACACACACACACACACACACACACACATTAGTTTCATTCAGCTGAAAAGAGTCACGGCTAATTTCTTTTACAAGAAGTAGTACCCATCAGAGATATCCAAAATACCAAAGCCAGTTATTTTATCCTGTACGGGGCCCCGCACAGTATAGCCCCAAACACGGGTAATTTCTTTTACACTGGAAGAAGTACCTATCAGAGATATTCAACACACCAAGGCTAGTTATTTTATCCTGCACAGAGCCCCAGACAGTAGCTCCACAGTGTCCCATCCCATTATACATGTACTGTGAATCAGCTGAAAATGGTCTTACAAATTCTTTTGTAACGTTAATATCAGGGCATACTGAACAGAGATATCACAAACACTAAAGTAAGTCATCTTATCCTGTATACGGGGTCCCATAAGTTACAGTAGCAAAACACTCTAGAAATTTGCAAAGGAAGCATACTTCTGTATAGTGCACAACCAAGATGACCATATTACGAAAACCAGTCATTTCATCTTGTACTGGGCCCAGGTTACAGTAGCCATAAAGTGCCCCTCCCCACATAATTATTATGACATCATTTAAGCCCCCGTTCCACTATGCCGTTCTCGCTACGATTTGACAATTTTCTCAGGTCGGGAAGGATCGGGTAAAACCTGAGCCGATCTGGACACAGTACGATGTTAGAACGCTCTAAGTACGCTGCAGTTACGACTACCAAGCGCTTGCTACGCTCTTACTACGATGATCGGGAATGAGACATTACGATCTCTGCCGCTGCCGGTACGCTTTAGAAAGATGTAGCTACGCTGTCAGTGCGATGTTGCCGATGTTATCCGATCGATGCACGCTGTATCTACGCTCTGAACGATCTATACGATCTTATCACGCTGTTACCCCGTTCAGAGGGCTGAAAAGTGCCCGATGTGCCCCGATGTACCCCCGATTCGACTGTCAGTCTGCAGTCAGTCAACTTATTAGCATGCAGAACCGAAGAAACTTACTGTGGACCTCGAAGAGGCTCCTCAACTCACGGTTCTTTTGCAGCAATGCATTGTATAAACAAAGACGTGCTGATTTTTCCAAGGCTTTTTCTTGATGTCCTTGCTTTTATAGTCCGTCTTCCTCCAGTTGTAGATGATTTCATATTCTTCAAAATTCTGCTATGTCCTCTTCTTCCTCTTTTGAACAGCATCACGTGCAGTCTCTCTTTCTTCGCCTTTTGGGTAGCTGCTTCGCTGCTTTCTTCTCTTCTTTTTCTTCATCTCTTCTTCTTCTTCGAAAATTACAGCTAAAATTACATCCCGTTCTTGTGCCGATGTTACTACGCTCAGAAAGACCTTGTTACGCTCATCTCGCTGCGTTTACGCCGTCACTACGCTCTCCCCGCTGCATTTACGCTGTCACTACGCTCTCCCCGCTTGCCGTACGATTAAAAATATGTCAATTTTGATCGGGGAGATCGGGAAGAAATCCTGAACCGGTTCAAAATTTCTTCCCGATCTGAAAAAATGCCCGCTCCAACCCCGACCTCCACACGCTGCTGCTACGATGCTTCCGATCCCCGTACGCTTTTGCCGCTCTCTCCCGATCTGCTAGATCGGGACAGATCGGGGTCCAAATCGTGATAGTGGAACGGGGGCTTAGCTGAAAAGAGTCATAGTTGTTTTTCTTTTACAATCGAAGTAGGCCTTAGTTTACATCATAGATACCCAAAACATCAAAGCCAGTTAGGTTTTCCCAGCCAATTTCGCACTTTTGTTGGTTCATTTGATAGAAGGTTTGAATTCGTAAAATGGGTATTCAAATTGGCTGGTACCCTACGTTCATTCAAATTCGCCTTGACTTGCCGAAAAGGGTATTTCAGTCATTAAATTTCGCGAAAGACAGTCACATTCCAAACGTGTTCATTGAAATTCAAATCATGCTATTTCTTTGTTTCAGATCATTTTAACATGTCTTTCTATGTGTGTTTTCGTTTCATCTATAAATTACTGTTATAAAGCAGTAAAAGTATCATATTTCTTATCTAGTATAACTGGATTTGATTGTTCTGTAACCAGACTGGTAACGCTCCTTCTCTTTCATATACATGTCATTATAGGCCTATACGTGTACCAGTAATGCAGATTAACTTCATTTTTTATAGTCATGACAGCACAATAGATACAGACGTATATCTCTAGAAGACATAGAAAAAATTATTAAAAAAACATTTCAGGATCATAACCTTGACTTCTTATGGAACTGGCCGACCGCTCGTAATAAAGCGCTCGTAACGGCCAGATAATTTGTGGCTTCTTACTTCTTTGGATTCAAAAAGCACGTAAAAAAGAATGGTGTCAAAGTCTCTTAAACGAATACGAAAACATGAAATGCTATGATGCTTACAAAACAATAACTACGATGAAAGAAAATAAGGAAAGAGGCCAAGCATGAACATATCTGTTTAATTGACTGCAGAACATGTTAAATTAGATGGCCAGAAATCAATTTGAATGAACGAGCGCAGCATGTAATCAAGTGACTATATCATCATGAATTTATGAATGAACGGATAGTGGAATGGTACTTGTCTTATATATGGATTTCAGTTGGAAAAAAGTGTTATTTAGAATAAGGTTAGAGGTAATGTGAATGTTTCCAAATAAATTTGAATGAAGAGATTAATATGACATTGAACTACCATATCATCTAGGCGAAATTTTTGCTAAATTTAATTCAACATTAAAGAATTCGATTAAAAGAGGTGCGATATTGGCCCGGATGCAGGGCCCTTGACAGGTATAGCCCCAGGTATTCCCACCCCATATGAATTAAATGTTTTTAGGTGAAAAGAGTCATGTATGCCTATTTTCCTTGGCAGTGGAATTAACAGCTGAGATACGTAAAACACAAACCCATCCAGTTAAGGGGCCCCCAGCCAGTAGCTGGAAAGTGCTCCCGTATTATTTTATTCTAAGTGAAAAGAATCACTGCTATAATTTCTTTTGCAATGGAAGTAGTACTCAACGAGGTATCAAAAGCACCGAAACCAGTTATATAGCTGTACGGGGCCCCATGGAGTGTTCCTAAAGTATCCCCACAAGTAATTCCACTATCAAGATCTGCATCCTGATCTATTCAATCTGTCAGATCGGGAGAGAGCGGCGAAAGTGTGCGGGGACTGGGAGCATCGTAGCAGCAGCGTTTGGGTGATGGGGTTGGATCTGGCAATTTTACAGATCGGGAAGAAATTTTGAACTGGTTCAAAATTTCTTCCTCCTCTCCCCATCAAGATTGACCTATTTTGAATCGTAGCTCAAACGGGGAGAGAGCAGTGACAGCGAAAATACCGCGGGATGAGCGTAATAATTCTAGGTTTTTCTGACCGTAGTAACAGCGGCACAAGAACGGGAAATATAGTCTAAACTAGACACCGACGACATGGTCCCGCTGCTGCGCCGCTTTCTTGATCAAAGCACGACCTTCCCGTTTTAACGACACTCTCACTAAGTTCTCTACTCTCGTATAAAATCAAGGCCTGTTCCTACGACGCTTCATTCCTGCTTCGATAACGCTGTTGGCTGCTTTAGCTACGCTGTTCCTACGCTTTCCCAGACTCAATTATGCATGTCTTCCGCTCTCGCCGCTCTAAAATCGAACGTAGCCGATACGCTGGAAAATGTTTGCCAGAACAGCAAAACTGATGATGATGAGGAGGACGCGTTGTCGTTGTCGCGAAAATGAAGACGAAGGAGTGCATATTATTTAAGAAGAAGAAGAGATGCAAAAGATAAAGAGAATAAAGCAAAACACTTTGGAGCTACTGTACGGGGCCCCATGCAGGATAAAATATCTGACTTTGGTATTTTGATATCCGATGGATACTACTTCCATTGTAAAAGGAATTAGCCGTGACCCTTTTCGGCTGAATGAAACCAATATATGATATTATGTGTGTGTATTTGTGTGTGTGTGTGTGTGTGCGTTTGTGTGTGTAGGGGGCACTTTGGGGCTACTGTCTGGGGCCCCGTACAGGATAAAATAACTGGCTTTAGTGCTTTGGATATCTCTGATGAGTACTACTTCCGATTGCAAAAGAAAGTAGCCGTGAACCTTTTCAGCCGAATAAAATCAATGTGTGTGTGTGTGTGGGGGGGGGGAGGGGGTAAGGGGGTAAGGGGGCAATTTGGGGCTACTGTTTGGGGCTACTGTCTGGGGCACCAGACAGTAGCAAATAACTGGCTTTGGTATTTTGGATTTCTCTGATGGGTACTAATTCCATTGCAAAAGAAATTAGCCGTGACCCTTTTCAGCTGAATGAAACTATTGTGTGAGTGTGTGTGCTGGGGATGGGGGGGGGGGGGGGGCACTTTGGGGCTACTGTCTGGGGCCCCGTACAGGACAAAATAACTGGCTTTGGTGTTTTGTATGTCTGTGATGGGTACTACTTCCATTGCAAATGAAATTAGCCGTGACCCTTTTCGGCTGAATGAAACCAATATATAATATTATGTGTGTGTGTGTGTGTGTGTGTGTGTGTGTGTGTGTTTGTGTGTGTAGGGGGCACTTTGGGGCTACTGTCTGGGGCCCCGTACAGGATAAAATAACTGGCTTTAGTGCTTTGGATATCTCTGATGAGTACTACTTCCGATTGCAAAAGAAAGTAGCCGTGACCCTTTTCAGCTGAATAAAATCAATGTGTGTGTGGGGGGGGGGGGGGGAGGGGTAAGGGGCAATTTGGGGCTACTGTCTGGGGCTACTGTCTGGGGCCCCATAAGGATGAAATAACTGGCTTTGGTATTTTGGATTTCTCTGATGGGTACTAATTCCATTGCAAAAGAAATTAGCCGTGACCCTTTTCAGCTGAATGAAACTATTGTGTGAGTATGTGTGTTGGGGGGGGGGGGGCACTTTGGGGCTACTGTCTGGGGCCCTACAGGAAAAAATAACTGGCTTTGGTGTTTTGTATGTCTCTGATGGGTACTACTTCCATTGCAAATGAAATTAGCCGTTACTCTTATCAGCTGAATAAAGTCAGTGTGTGTGTGTGTGTGTGTGTGTTTGTACGTAGGGCTTATAGGGGGTGGGGCACTTTGGGGCTACTGTCTGGGGCCCCGTGCAGGATAAAATAGCTGGCTTTGGTATTTTGGATATCTCTGATTGGTACTCCTTCCATTGCAAAAGAAATTAGCCGTGACTCTTTCCAACTGAATAAATCAATGTTTGTGTGTGTTTGTACGTAGGGCCTATGGGGGGTGGGGCCCTTTGGGGCTACTGTCTGGGGCCCCGTACAGGATAAAATAGCTGGCTTTGGTGTTTTCGATATCTCTGATGGGAACTACTTCCATTGCAAAAGAAATTAGCCGTGACCCTTTTCAGCTGAATAACACCATATTTGTGGGGCCCTTTGGGGCTACTGTCTGGGGCCCCGTACAGGATAAAATAGCTGGCATTGCTGTTTTCATGATAAGTACACCCAAAGGAACAATATCCACCAACTTTTGTCCGTGACCCCCTTCGGCTGAATAAATCCATTTTTCGGGGTCCCTTTTTGTGGTCCCTAGGCTTACGGTACAGGAAGTGACTTGCCAGCAATTCATTTTATTGACCCTTGGCCACATCCTTACATGATGAGACCATCAAAAAGTGTGACCCTTTTCAGCTGAATAAATGCTCTGGGCCCCCGGTCTAGTAGGTTCTGGGACAGGTTCTCGTTTGAAAGAGTAGCCTAATTGTATAGTCGTTATATATATGTATGTATGTATGTATGTATGTATAATATATATATATATATATATATATATATATATATATATATATATATATATTAAGTTTTCCCTGTCAATTTCATATTTTTGTCATTCCAATTCATTAATGTGCATTCAAACTCACACAGTACACTAACGCAAAGACATTTGGGCATTACAATTCTGAATTTCATTTATTGGAGTTCATTCCGGTTTTTGACAAACAATAGTCATTGTAATAAATCCCAGTATATTCAAAGCTAAATGAAAAGACACACATCTACGACCCAAACTAACGAAATCTAGTAATTTTTTTAATTGAATGCAGTTATTTGGAACATGGTTGCCTATTCACGAATTTGAATAACCGACGAGATTCAGTCGTCAGCCTAATTGACATGAATTTGAATGCTCATTGCTGAAATACGTGCTCCTCTCTTAAATATGAATGTTCCGATAGTGAATTCGAATGGACGGATTTTGTATTTGATTGCTGATTTAGTCCTGCGAGCGTGGAAAGCGTGAAATAAATGCTAGAAATAGGAACCTGAAAGACAAAGCATGAAATTAATAGGGAAAACCTATACTTCAGGTTTTCCGCCAGATTTCATCAGACTTGCATTCGAATTTACGAAAAGGTCTTCAAATTCAAGCGATTAGGCACTGCTCCCCTCTAACGATTTATTTTAATTCTTTGAGTATTCAATTTCATGTCATTCCTTTTAGATTGTTTTTCAGTCAGTTTAGTGAGAAGTTCATTTAAGTTAACGACTCAAAGTTGGCACTCAATTTCGCGCCAGCTGGATATACTTTTAGATTCGTGCTTAATACCAGTTTCAATTTCATTTATAGGAACACAATTTTGTACTTTAAACGTTCGAATTCAATCAACATAATACAACTTCTACGGAACTTTTTTTTTTCACTATCATGATTGCATAATACAATTTCATTTTTATTTCAAAGTCTTATTTAATTATCTTAATTGTATTGGATGTATTTCTTTCCTGTCAACCTTTCTGCCACTTTAAATTCATCCCTAACATTATGGACGTAACATTAAGGAAATAGCCATATCTCGGAATTTTATATCTCAGTGGTCCTATACGTTCAAATCCATATCGTGTCCATATCATAAGTTGCGGCAATCGGATCAGCTGTAGATAGACATATTTCACCAAAGGGTCATACCGCCAGTTGCTGGTTGTCAAGGTCATTCTTCATCCACTAATTGAATATTAATCACATTGACCAAAGCATTGGTGCATATACAGTACATTCTGTTGTTTCTGAACTATGCACTGAAGTTCTTTTTAGGTGATACGCTATCAGCGTATCACCTATTGTGATTGTCAAAATCTCTATTTTTTTTTTAGGTGATACGCTATCAGCGTATCACCTATTGTGATTGTCAAAATTTCTCTTTTTTTTTATTAGGTGATACGCTTTTAGCGTATCACCTATTGTGATTGTCAAAATCTGTCTTTTTTCTTATTCTTCTTTCTTTCTGGCCTATTTTGTGTCGTCAATATCTCAAGAATGACATTACGGAGTAACATGACATTTTCAGTCAACATGTCTCATGACAATATCTAGCCACAATAAGGTTTTCATGACAGTAACGTATCTATGACGTCATCTAGGCGCCATTTTGTGATTTTCGGACCATGTTACATGATCGATCATAACTTCATAACTAAAGGTCCTTTCTGTATCAGTTTTTGTGGACATAAAGTTCAGGTCACGCTCTATCTTTCTTTCTCAGATGCTAATTACCTAGGACGTCATCTAGGACGCGTAAGCGCGCGTCAAACATTTAAAAGGCTCAAAACAACTTTCCAATGGGAAATCTCGAAGTTTCAGACAATTTTAAGCGTTTCAAACAATTTTGCGCGTGCGCGTCCGTCCGCGCATTTTCGCGCGCACAGCGCGTCAGTAACATGAAAATGCACATTTTTTGACTGATCTGGATTCCTGATACTTTGAGTAACAATATCCATTGATTTCTGATCGATTTTGACAAATAACAAAGCAATGCACTGGCGTCAAAGTTGAAATTTCGCGTGCGCATCTATGTGCAAATATAGTGAAAAAACATGTCTTTGTTTATTTCGCCATAGCTCTTTAAAACGTCAGGTGACCCTATGTTTTTATTGCATATTACAAAAGCATATGAATTGAAAATAACGTTTCAAGTATCATTATTTAAATAATTACAATATGACGTCATCATATCGTCATCTGAAATCAAAAAAGTGGAATTAATTTTTTTAAGGTACTGTTTCTGACATTCATTTGCTCGTATCTCTGTTGTTTAAGCTCAATATTATCCCAAATTCAGATATGTTGTACTTTGAACATTTGCTTTTTAAGTCCATGTCATGCTTTTGATATTTGATGACGTCATCATACCTTAAATTGTGATTAAAGGTAAAGACGCAAAATCGGACAAGTTTACGTGTATTGTCTATGGGAGGTGATTTTTTTTAAAAGCATCAATTGACTTAACAACGTTTAAGCACCTTTATCTCAGCTGATTTTGCTTCATTTCCTCTGAAACTTTAATATGTTGTAGCTGAGACAATAAGCTGCAGTAATCATGCATTTTATTCTTTGAAATCTCCTCATCAGATTGACAATTTTGCAGTTTAAAACTGAAAATGAAAATGGAATGTGGACTAAACGATTCCCCATGTATCTTTCACATACATAAGTTTACGTTCCCCATATTTTCTCGTCGAGACGTATGGCCGAGTGGTTAAAGGCGCCGTCTCAGAGACGTGAGATTGCGGGTTCGAACCCCACAAGATCACGAAACATTTTTTTTTATTTTACTTTTTTTTCTTCAATTTTGTATTACATATTCGTCCATGTAGAAATCACGTTCGTATATAAACGCACCTATACACACACACAGACACACACACACGCCATATCCCTCTTTTTTGTGTGTTGGAGACCACATTGCTTCGACTGCAGCAACATTTTGCAGGTTGACTTTGTCAAACCGATCATAGTATGTAATGACGACGACTGAGGTGTTGTACTTTGAACAATTGTCTTTCAAGACGATGTCATTGTTTTGTAATTTGATGACGTCATTACACTGAAAATTGTGATTAAAGGCAAGGTATCAAAACCAGCCGATTATAGGTTTTATGTCTGCGGGACGTATTTTTCCCAAGTTGCCAGAAATGGCATAGTGACCTCAGTCGTTACAGGGCCGCTTCTCCGTCTAGCAATGCAATAGATGTTCACCAGGCCACGTTAGTTGAGTGGGCATTGACTTTCCCCCTGTTATATCTATACATTGTTTTTTTTTTTTTTTTGTCTTACCATTTCCGTGGATGACCCGTGGCCGAGTGGTTACAGAAACGGTTTCGCATGCACGCTCAATATAAGTTCAAGGTGCCTATATCACATTCTTTTCTTTGTCGATCACAGATGACCGTCATCTGATGACCACAAGCGTATCACCTAACTCGTCCTCAATGTGACGAGTTTTCATGTCTCGTTCTTCTTTCTTTCTGCCACATTTTGTGTCGTCAATATCTCAATAATGACATTACAGAATGACATGACATTTTCAGTCAACATGTCTCATGACAAAATCTAGCCACAATAAGGTTTTCATGACAGTAACATATCTATGACGTCATCTAGGCGCCATTTTGTGATTTTCGGACCTTGTCACGTGATCGATCATAATTTCATAACTAGATGTTATTTCTGTATCATTTTCGGTGGACATGAAGTTCAGGTCACGCTCTATCTTACTTTTTAACGCTAGTTACACAGGTCATCATTACGCGCGCGTAAGCGCGCGTCAAAATTTTAAAAGACTCAAAACGACTTCCCAATGGGAAATCTCGAAGTTTCAGACAATTTTAAGCGTTTCAAACATTTTCTCGCGTGCGCGTCCGTCCGCGCAATTTCGCGCGCAGAGCCCGTAAGCAACATGAAAATGCAATTTTTTGACTGATTTGGATTCATTATACTTGGAGTAACAATATCCATTGATTTCCGATCGATTTCGACCTATAACAAAGGAATGCACTGGCGTCAAAGTTGTAATTCCGCGTGCGCGTCTTTCTGCAAATATAGTGAAAAAACATGTCTTTGTTTATTTCGCCATAGCTCTTTAAATCGTCCGTTGACCCTATATTTCTATTGCATATTACAAAAGTATATGAATTGTAAATAACATTCCAAGTATCAATATTGCCAGGAATACGCGATGACGTCATCATATCGTCATTTTAAATAAAAAAAGTGGAATTGATTTTTTTCAGGTACTCTTTCAGACATTCATTTGCTCGTATCTCTGTTGTTTAAGCTCAATATTATCCCAAATTCAGATATGTTGTACTTTGAACATTTGCCTCTCAAGTCCATGTGATGGTTTTGAAATATAATGACGTCATCATACTAGAAATTGTGATTAAAGGTAAAGACTCAAAATCAGACAAGTTTACGTGTTATGTCTATGGGAGGTGATTTTTTTTTAAACCATGCATTGACTTGACAACGTTTAAGCACCTTTACCTCATCTGATTTTGCTCCATTTCCTCTGAAACATATGTATGTTGTAGCTGAGACAATAAGCTTTAGTAATCGTGCATTTTATGTTTTCAAATCTCCTCATTAGGTTGATAATTTTGTAGTTTAAAACTGAAAATGAGAATGCAATCTGTACAGAACGATTCCCAATTTATCTTTGCAACTGTATATTGATCGAATCCACGCTGCCACTTGTGAGAAGTTGAATAGCGCCATCACAAGTCAACCAGTCACGACAGTATTATTATACATTTAAGTTTCGCACTCGGTCTTCCGGACAGCCGTGTGGCGTAATCGCTTAGCGCGCTGAGTGTTCATAATGCCATACCGGAAGGAGAGAAGTTCGACTCCCGCAGGATTTTTCCCGTTTTTTCTTTTTCTTTTTTTTTTTTCGGCAATTCAGATTTACTCCGATGTCATTTATCATATTATTTTATTAAGTGTACGTAACCCGTGAACACGGCTGCTCTATTTCCCTTGTTTTGTATTGGAGTTTGGACATTGGGTTTGCTTCATTAATTTTGTCACACTTAATGTTGTAAATTGCCCCTTGTTACAGTGTCCCGCTTGCCACCTTTCGTTTGCTCTTTCCTTTTCTCTTCATTGGCTCTTGTTATATTGTAACAGGATAGGTAGGAACATGTACGTCTAGATAACTGGCAGGAATGGGAGCTGAATTGATTAACTCTAGTCCAGGTGTATGGCGTCTCGCTCATCTCTTTGAAATTCCAGGTTGTCATAAATGGAAGGCATCACTGTTTAGTAGTAGTAATGAACCTTTTCATGTTGTAAATGATATAAAGATATGAATTTCACATCCAATCTTCGGGACAGCCGTGTGGCTTTATAGTCTCTTAGCGCGCTCCATGGTCATTGTGCACTACCTTCGAGACCCGCAGGACGCTATTATTTTTTTTTTCTCTCTCTAACTCAACTGGAGCACGAATGGCAACTGAATAGATTAACTCTAGGCCAGGTGTATGGCGTCTCGCTCATCTCTTTGAAATTCCAGGTTGTTATTGTTTGACCCAAGAACGGAATTGTAGACAGGTTTTATGTTGCTATAGAGGTATCTTGTGCCACATGAGTAGAAGGCATCACTGTTTAGTAGTAGTAATGAACCTTTTCTTGTCCCTCCATGTCAATTATAGTGTGTTTAAAGGGGTTGTGTGTCTATCTGCTAAAGAAAAGGAAAACTTATTTTCGTCATGGCTGTTTCTCTATACGTAGCCGTAGGTGAGGAGTGTTGTTGGTATCTGAGCAGTGAACAACAGAGCATCAGGCTAAAATCCCCCTTAGTTATACGCGCTAAGCGTTCAATTTGATATTATCTTTATTTATGTAGTCAATCACTGCTAATGAAGTTACAGAATTATGTTATGACACATTGCACTGAAAGTTTGTAAAGCAAAGTTTATGGACAAGGCAAGCAATTGTACATGAATAATACCATTGATTTCAGAGGGAAATTATGGTATACCTAAATGTAAGGGTATCATTGCTTTGGAATTGCTGAGACAATATCTTGGCACGAGGGCTTCCACTTCTAATAACTGATCCCTTTGAAGATGTGTCGGTCACGGGTGATCGTCATGATTCATCTTTCACGTAGAAGCTTCCGTTCCACACTCTTCGTTCGAGAAGACTTACCATCATACTTCAAATTGTGATTAAAGGTAAAGACTCAAAATCAGACAAGTTGACGTGTTATGTCTATGGGAGGTGATTTTTTTTTAAACCATGCATTGACTTGACAACGTTTAAGCACCTTTATCTCAGCTGATTTTGCTCCATTTCCTCTGAAACTTATGTATGTCGTAGCTGAGACAATAAGCTGCAGTGATCATGCATTTTATTTTTTTCAAATCTCCTCGTCAGGTTGATAATTTTGCAGCTAAAAACTGAAAATGAGAATGGAATGTGGACCAAACGATTCCTGAATCATCTTTCACATATAAGCTTACGTTCCTCATATTTTCTCGTCAAGACGTACATGGCCGAGAGGATAAAGGCGACGTCACAAGAGACGTGAGGTTGCACACGTACGGGTTCGAACCCCATAAGAGCACGAAACAAAATACGTATATCTTTTTTTTTATGGAGTATTCACCTTCGTCCATGTAGAAAGCACGTTTTCATGTAAACGTACACACACACAGGCACACGCACACACACACACACACACACAATATCCCTTTGTTTTGTGTTGGAGACCACATTGCTTTGACTGGCAACTTGGACTTGAAATTACAAAGTGAAGATGACTCTTAAAAGACAGCATGGCCATGCTTGATTTTTTTTTAACAATATGAAGACCTATTGGTAAATATTCATTCACATATCATTTCCAATCAACTTACTTGGACACGGTGACACCACACGAAATTTTCAATTGGTTGCATGACAGAAACAATTTCATCTGAATTATGTAGGACTGTATAAAGAATTGGACTTCACGAATATTTCTCAATATTACTTCAAGTCGCAACTTAACATTATTTTCGCTGTCGATCACTGAAAATGAGAATGGAATCTGGTCGAAACGATTCCCGATTTATCTTTGCAACTGTATATTGATCGAATCCTCGCGGCCACTCGTGGGAAGTTGAATAGCGCTATCAGTCACTTTACGTATATCGCCAAAAAACTGAATATCAATGTAAATTTGTGTTGTGTATAGCATACATAGATAGATTTAAGTTTCGCACAGGATCTTCGGATCTTCCGTGCGGCAGAATCGCTTAGCACGCTGCGTGTTTATAATGCCCGACCGGAAGGAGAGAAGTTAATCGAGTCCCGCAAGACTTTTTCCTTTTATTTCTTTTTTCTTTTTTTTCAGCAGTTCAGCTTCACACTGATGTCATGAACACAGCTACTCTATTTCCCTTGTTTTGTATTGGAGTTTGGAGGTTGGGTTTGCTTCATTAATTTTGTCACACGTAATGTTGTAAATTGCCCCTTGAAACAGTGCCCCGCTTGCCACCATTCGTTTTCTCTTTCCTTTTCTCTTCATTTGTTCTTGTTATACTGTAGCAGGATATTTAGGAACGTGTACATTTACATAACTAACAGGAATGGGAACTGAATTAATTAACTCTAGTCCAGGTGCATGGCGTCTCGCTGATCTCTTTGGAATTCCAGGTTGTTATTGTTTGACCAAATAACGGAGTTAAAGACAGGCAGGGAAGGAAGTGACTTGATATTGCTTCATAATGAGGAATTTTGGGCAACACCTTTCCAAGCGTAGTGATTATGACGGGGTTCTCTGTCGTTTATTTTCGTCATGGCTGTTTCACTAGTTTAGCCATAGGTGACATATGTTGTTGCCATTTGGGAGAATAGAACAGATCAGTACCAAACTGGAATAGCCCTATAAGTAATGTGGTAAGCGTTCAATTTTTTGCATTATCTTTCTTCTTCAAAGTCAGTCACTACTGATCGAAATACACAATAATATGACACGTTCCATTGGTAGTTTAGGAAAAGGGAGTTAATGCACGATGCAATGATAAATGTGCTACCATTGATTTTAGAGACGTCGTTGTGGTGTGGTACTGGTGATGGTAAGGGAACCATAGATTGCTTTTAAAGTAATGAGACAATCATTGGACCTTTGCATCAAGACCGTATTCCCATCTAGAATATAATGCATGTTCGTGCGGAGTTTTTTTTTTTTTTAATCCTGACGTGGACATTTTCTTTTCCTTGTTTTTAATTTAAGAATGTTATATCTAAATTTGTTTCTTTCCCCTAACATTTTTTTTTTTGTTGGATATAAAGTTGGACGTTCCGTGACCGAGTAAAAGAGCAGCGATTTAGTTACAGTTTCAATGCATCTTGTTTACCATCTTCTCTGACATTAAATTGATTGTTTTTAAATTTGACATTGTCTGTCTATAAAGCAATTTGCCTGTTTATGCTCATAAAACACTGCTATAACAACTAATACATTTGCTTCACTTGTCACACGCAATGATGTGGATTGCAGTTGTGCATGCATTTTTTCTTTTGCCACCTCTCGTTTTTCTCTCCCCTTTTCCCTCATTTTGGATTTGTTATACTGCAGATGGGAATGATTACAATGACATAACCCAACTTGAAGTAGGAATGAGAACTGAATAAATTAACTCTAGGCCAGGTGTATATAGCGTCTCGCTCATCTCTTTGAAATTTCAGGTTGTCATTGTTCGATCAACGGAGTTGAAGACAGGCTTTATGTTGCTATAGAGGTATCTCGCTCCACATGAATGGAATGCATACGCTGTTTAGTATTAGTAATGAACTTTTTCATGTCCATCCCTGCCAATAAAAGTGTGTTTGATGGGGTTTTGTGTCATTGTGCCTATGAGAAAGCAAAGTTTTATTTTCGCCATGGCTGTTTCTCTATGCGTAGCCGTGGGTGATGGGTGTTGTTGGCATCTGGCCAGTAAAGAACCGAGTATTATGCTATAATACCCCCCTCCCCCGGTTAGGTTCTAAGCGTTCAATACGGTGATATATCTTTCTTCTTTATTATGTCAATCACTGCTGATGGAATTACAGAATTATGTTATGACACGTTTCACTCAAAGCTTAAAAAAGAAAGTATATGCACGATACAAGTAATGGTGCATGAGTCCTATAGGCCATTGATTTTAGATGAGAAATTATGACATGCCTATAGTAGGATTGTCATTGATTAGGAATTAATGAAACGATTAAGCACACCTTCCACTTCTAACTGTCCCCTATGAATGTGTGTCGATCATGTGAGATCGTCATAAATTATCATTCACGTATAAGCTTACGTTCGAAGTGTACTCTTAGTTGGAGGAGACCTATAGTTACATGGTTAAAGGCGATGTCTCTTTCGCTGGAGCCGTACGTTTGGCCCGTTTTTCTTTTGCCCTTTTCTCTTTAATTGAGATATCACTTTCGTCCAGGTATAAATCACATTCTCATGTAAACAGACTCACTTGCTCTATATCCCTTGTTTTGTATCGGAGGCTTCATTGGATTTACTGCTTGTAAATCTCACAGGCTTGTATATAGCTGTAAGAGCTCTTTGAACTGATCACTATGATAGCAAGATGAGAGGGAGTCATATTGGTTATGTAAATAATGATCAAAGGTCATATTTTAAAAGGCCACTGTTAAAGCCAGGATGGTTATAAACACTTAATTGTCATGTTTTATTTGTACGTGCCGAGGATCACTTGGATCCCGTTTACAGTGCGAGGTTCGGCCGCGGCTCGGCCGCGCCGAGACCGCCTTCATTTCGGTGTAAACGCGCAAAAGGCCAAATGCGGGGCCAAAATGGCCTCGCATTAGGCCACGCTAATGTGGTCTCGGCCGCGGCTGAGCCGCGGTCGCGCCCGGCCTTTTTCTCAGTGTAAACGCAAACTGGGCTAAATGCGCGGCCAATTTTATTGTGGCTTCCAAACACTCGCCTGTACTATTTCGCTATTCAGGATATTAACCACTTCAACGTCGAAAACTAGTATAGTTTAAGGTGGTTTTGTCCTGCAAAGGATTTTCTCCTTCGGCAAAGGCCTTTGCCCGAACGGCGACTTCGTCGCCACGGAATTCAGTTGCCAAAGGATCTGAAAACCAGACAATACCAAATTGCGTTTGTTTACAAGTAGAGCGCCACTACGACAAAATATTGAAAGGTTTGAATCAAAAGCGCGGCCGAGCCCGGCAGTGTAAATGGACTAAATTGCGGGGCTCGGCCGCGCAATTGAGGCTCAAAAAGTCCGTAAATCGACTTAGTCGTACACGCACAGAATTTCCACATAGTTTGTGTGACAGAAAAACAAATGTGATCTGAATAATAAATGTAGGCCCCCAAAAAAGTTCAACTAAGTATCCCATTATAACTTCAAGGTGCTATATTACATTCTTTTCTTTGTCGATCACGGATGACCGACATCTGATGACCCCAAGCGTATCACCTAACTCGTCTTCAGTGTGACGAGTTTCATATCTCGTTTTTTATTCTTCTTTCTTTCTGCCACATTTTGTGTCGTCAATATCTCAACAATGACATCACGGAATGACATGACATTTTCAGTCAACATGTCTCATAACAATATCTAGCCACAATAAGGTTTTCGTGACAGTAACATATCTATGACGTCATCTAGGCGCCATTTTGTGATTTTCGGACCTTGTCACATGATCAATCATAACTTCATAACTAGATGTCATTTCTGTATCATTTTCGCTGGACATAAAGTTCAGGTCACGCTCTATCTTACTTTCTAACGCTAGTTACCCAGGTCATCATTAGGCGCGCGTAAGCGCGCGTCAAAATTTTAAAAGGCTCAAAACGACTTCCCAATGGGAAATCTCGAAGTTTCAGACAATTATAAGCGTTTCAAACATTTTCTCGCGTGCGCGTCCGTCCGCGCAATTTCGCGCGCAGAGCGCTTAAGAAACATGGAAATGCAATTTTTTTGACTGATTTGGATTCCTGATACTTTGAGTAACAGTATCCATTGATTTCCGATCGATTTCGACCCATAACAAAGGAATGCACAGGCGTCAAAGTTGAAATTCCGCACGCGCGTCTTTCTGCAAATATAGTGAAAAAACATGTCTTTGTTTATTTCGTCATAGCTCTTTAAATCGTCCGTTGACCCTATATTTCTATTGCATATTACAAAAGCATATGAATTGTAAATAACATTCCAAGTATCAATATTGCCAGAGAAACGCGATGACGTCATCAAATCGTCATTTTATATAAAAAAAGTGGAATTGATTTTTTTGAGGTACTGTTTCTGACATTCATTTGCTCGTATCTCTGTTGTTTAAGCTCAATATTATCCCAAATTCAGATATGTTGTACTTTGAACATTTGCCTCTCAAGTCCATGTGATGGTTTTGATATATGATGACGTCATCATACTAGAAATTGTGATTAAAGGTAAAGACTCAAAATCAGACAAGTTTACGTGTAATGTCTATGGGAGGTGATTTTTTTTCAAACCATGCATTGACTTGACAACGTTTAAGCACATTTACCTCATCTGATTTTGCTCCATTTCCTCTGAAACATAAATATGTTGTAGCTGAGACAATAAGCTGCAGTCATCATGCATTTTATATTTTCAAATCTCCTCATCAGGTCGACAATTTTGTAGTTAAAAACTGAAAATGAGAATGCAATCTGTACGGAATGATTCCCGATTGTTCTTTGCAACTGTATATTGGTCGAATCCACGCGGCCACTTGTGGGAAGTTGAATAGCGCCATCTCAGTCAGCACTGTCACGACAGTATTATCATACATTTAAGTTTCGCATAGAATCTCCAGGACAGCCATATGGCGTAATCGCTTAGCGCGTTGGGTGTTCATAACGCCATACCGGAAGGCGAGAAGTTCGACTCCCGCGGAAGTTTTCTCTTTCTTTTTTTTTTTTTTCCGGCAATTCAGCTTTACTCCGATGTCATTTATCGTATTATTTTACCAAGTATACGTAACCCGTGAACACGGCTGCTCTATTTCCCTCGTTTTGTATTGGAGTTTGGAGATTGGGTTTGCTTCATTAATTTTGTCACACTTAATGTTGTAAATTGCCCCTTGTTACAGTGTCCCGCTTGCCACCTTTCGTTTGCTCTTTCCTTTTCTCTTCATTGGTTCTTGTAATATTGTAACAGGATAGGTAGGAACATGTACGTTTAGATAACTGGCAGGAATGGGAGCTGAATTGATTAACTCTAGTCCAGGTGTATGGCGTCTCGCTCATCTCTTTGAAATTCCAGGTTGTTATTGTTGACCCAATAACGGAGTTGTAGACAGGTTTTATGTTGCTATAGAGGTATCTTGTGCCACATGAATGGAAGGCATCACTGTTTAGTAGTAGTAATGAACTTTTTCAGGTTGTAAATGATATAAAGATATGAATTTCACATCCAATCTTCGGGACAGCCGTGTGGCTTTATAGTCGCTTAGCGCGCTGCATGGTCATTATGCACTACCTTAGGACGAGATGTTCGGGACCCGCAGGACGCTATTATTTTTTTTTCTCTCTCTCTCTTTCTTTGTTTTTCTTTTGGCAGTTCAGCCTCATTACGATGTCATTACCCCACGACACACAGTCACTCAAGTTCCCCCCTTTTTTTTTTGTCGGAGGCTGGAGGTTGGATTTGCTTCATTTATCATACGTAATGTTGTAAATTGCCCTTGATATACAGTGCCCCGCTTGCCACCTTTCGTTTTCTCTTTCCTTTTCTCTACGTTTGTTCCTGTTACACTGCACAAGACAGGTCGGAAAATAATTTACATAACTCAACTGGAGCAGGAATGGCAACTGAATAAATTAACTCTAGGACAGGTGTATGGCGTCTCGCTCGTCTCTTTGAAATTCCAGGTTGCTATTGTTTGACCCAATAACGGAATTGTAGACAGGTTTTATGCTGCTATAGAGGTATCTTGTGCCACATGAGTAGAAGGCATCACTGTTTAGTAGTAGTAATGAACTTTTTCATGTCCCTCCATGTCAATTATAGTGTGTTCAAAGGGGTTGTGTGTCTATCTGCCAAAGAAAAGGAAAACCTTATTTTCGCCATGGCTATTTCTCTATACGTAACCGTAGGTGATGAGTGTTGTTGGTATCTGAGCAGTGAATAACACAACATCAGGCTAAAATCCCCCTTTTATACGCGCTAAGCGTTCAATTTGATATATCTTTATTTATGTAGTCAATCACTGCTAATGGCGTTACAGAATTATGTTATAACACCTTTCACTGAAAGTTTATAAAGCAAAGTTTATGGACAAGGCAAGCAATTGTACATGAATAATACCAATGATTTCAGAGGGAAATTATGGTATACCTAAATGTAAGGGTATCATTGCTTTGGAATTGCTGAAACAATATCTTGGCACGAGGTCTTCCACCTCTAATAACTGATCCCTTTAAAGATGTGTCGGTCACGGGTGATCGTCATGATTCATCTTTCACGTAGAAGCTTCCGTTCCACACTCTTAGTTCGAGAAGACTTACCATCATACTTCAAATTGTGATTAAAGGTAAAGACTCAAAATCAGACAAGTTGACGTGTTATGTCTAAGGGAGGTGATTTTTTTTTTTAAACCATGCATTGACTTGACAACGTTTCACCACCTTTATTTCAGCTGATTTTGCTCCATTTCCTCTGAAACTTCAGTATGTGGTAGCTCAGACAATAAGCTGCAGTAATCATGCATTTTATTTTTTCAAATCTCCTCATCAGGTTGATAATTTTGCAGCTAAAAACTGAAAATGCGAATGGAATGTGGACGAAACGATTCCTGATTCATCTTTCACATACATAAGTTTACATTCCTCATATTTTCTCGTCGAGACGTATGGCCGAGAGGATAAAGGCGACGTCACAAGATACGTGAGGTTGCACACGTACGGGTTCGAACCCCATAAGAACACGAAACAAAATACTTACATCTTTTGCTTTTTTTCTTTTATGGAGTATTCACCTTCGTCCATGTAGAAATCAAGTTTTCATGTAAACGTACACACACACACACACACACACACACACACACACACACAATATCCCTTTGTTTTGTGTTGGAGACCACATTGCTTTGACTGGCAACTTGGACTTGAAATTGCAAATGTTAAAGTGAAGATGGCTCTTAAAAGACCGCATGGCCATGTTTGATTTTTTTTTTTTTACAATATAAAGACCTATTGGTAAATTCACATATCCTTTCCAATCAACCTACTTGGACACGCCGACACCACACGAAATTTTCAATTGGTTGCATGACAGAAACAATTTCATCTGAATTATGTAGGACTGCATAAAGAATTGGACTTCACGAATATTTCTCAATATTATATTATACTTCAAGTCGCTACTTAACATTATTTTCGTTGTCGATCACTGAAAATGAGAATGGAATCTGGTCGAAACGATTCCCGATTTATCTTTGTAACTGTATATTGATCGAATCCACGCGGCCACTCGTGGGAAGTTGAACAGCGCTATCAGTCACTTGACGTATATCGCCAAAAAACTGAATATCAATGTAAATTTGTGTTGTGTATAGCATACATAGATAGATTTAAGTTTCGCACAGGATCTTCGGATCTTCCGTGTGGCAGAATCGCTTAGCACGCTGCGTGTTTATAATGTCCGACCGGAAGGAGAGAAGTTAATCGAGTCCCGCAGGACTTTTTCCTTTTATTTCTTTTTTCTTTTCTTTTTTTCAGCAGTTCAGCTTCACTCTGATGTCATGAACACAGCTACTCTATTTCCCTTGTTTTGTATTGGAGTTTGGAGGTTGGGTTTGCTTCATTAATTTTGTCACGCGTAATGTTGTAAATTGCCCCTTGAAACAGTGCCACGCTTGCTACCATTCTTTTTCTCTTTCCTTTTCTCTTCATTTAGATTTTGTTCTTGTTATACTGTAGCAGGATATTTAGGAACGTGTACGTTTACATAACTAACAGGAATGGGAACTGAATTAATTAACTCTAGTCCAGGTGTATGGCGTCTCGCTTATCTGTTTAGAATTCCAGGTTGTTATTGTTTGACAAAAACGGAGTTAAAGACAGGCAGGGAAGGAAGTGACTTGATATTGCATCATATTATATGAGGAATTTCGGGCAATACCTTTCCAATTAGTGTAGTGATTTTGACAGGGTTCTCTGTCGTTTATTTTCGTCATGGCTGTTTCACTAGTTTAGCCATAGGTGATATGTGTTGTTGGCATCTGGGAGAATAGAACAGATCAGTACCAAACTGGAATAGCCCTATAAGCAATGTGGTAAGCATTCAATTTGTTGCATTATCTTTCTTCTTTAAAGTCAATCACGACTGATCGAATTACACCATATAATATGGCACGTTTCACTGGTAGTTTAGGAAAAGGGAGCTAATTCAATGCAAGATACAATGATATGTGCTACCATTGATTTTAGAGACGTCATTGTGGTGTGGTGCTGGTGGTGGTAAGGGAATCATTGCTTTTAAATTAATGAGACAATCCTTGGAACTTTGCATCAAGAATATAATGCATGTTCGTGCGGCGTTTTTTTTTTTAATCCTGACGTGGACATTATTTTTCTTTATCTTGTTTTTAATTCAAGAATGTTATATCTGAATATGTTCGATTTAGTTACGGTTTCAATGCATCTTGTTTACCATCTTCTCTGACATTAAATTGATGGTTTTTAAATTTGACATTGTCTGTCTATTTGTCTGTTTATGCTCATAAAACACTGCTATAACAACTAAAACATTTGTTTCACTTGTCACACGCAATGCTATGGATTGCAGTTGTGCATGCAGTTTTCCTTTTGCCACCTCTCGTTTTTCTCTCCCCTTTTCCCTCACTTTGGTTTTGTTATACTGCAGATGGGAATGATTACAATAACATAACCCAACTTGAAGTAGGAATGAGAACTGAATAAATTAACTCTAGGCCAGGTGTATATAGCGTCGCGCTCATCTCTTTGAAATTTCAGGTTGTCATTGTTCTATCAACGGAGTTGAAGACAGGCTTTATGTTGCTATAGAGGTATCTAGCTCCACATGAATGGAATGCATACGCTGTTTAGTATTAGTAATGAACTTTTTCATGTCCATCCCTGCCAAGAAAAGTGTGTTTGACGGGGTTCTGTGTCATTGTGCCTATGAGAAAGCAAAGTTTTATTTTCGCCATGGCTGTTTCTCTATGCGTAGCCGTGAGTGATGGATGTTGTTGGCATCTAGCTGGGCAGTAAAAAACCAAGTATCATGCTATAATACCCCCCCCCCCCCCGTTAGGTTCTAAGCGTTCAATGTGATATATATTTCTTCTTCATTATGTCAATCACTGCTGATGGAATTACAGAATTATGCTATGACACGTTTCACTCAAAGCTTAAAAAGCAAAGTTTATGCACTATACAAGTAATGGTGCATGAATCCTATAGACCATTGATTTTAGATGAGAAATTATGATATGCCTATAGTAGGGATGTCATTGATTGGGAATTAATGACACGATTAAGCATTTTCATAATCCTTATCCTTCACTCTAACCTCCGTGAAAATATCATATTTGAATTCAACCAATAAGATGGTAAAAAATGCATGCATTCATGTTTTATCAATATACAATGTATGGACTTTCCAAACATTCAACAGCGATTATCTCAAAATGAACATTGTGTGGGTTAGCACTATATTGCATCGACCCCTTCAATTGTCTATCAAGTTCATGTCGATGTTTTCTAATTTGATGACGTCATCATACTAGAAGTTGTGATTAAAGGCAAGATATCAAAATCAGCGAAGATTACTAATCGCTGCCTCATGTTCCTGTGTTTGATCGTCCAGTCAATACCAAACTGACGACATACGTTGAATATGTTATACTTTGAACAATTGTCTATCAAGTCCATGTCGATGTTTTCTAATTTGATGACGTCATCATACTAGAAGTTGTGATTAAAGGCAAGATATCAAAATCAGCGAAGATTATGTGTTATGTCTATGGGGGGATTTTTTTTTTAACCATGCATAGACGATAACGCTCAAGCACTTTTACCTCACTTGATTTTGCTTCATTTCCTCTGAAACTTAAGTATGTTGTAGCTGAGACAATAAGCTGCAGTAATCATACATTTTATTTTTTTTCAAATCTTCTCATCAGGTTGACAATTTTGCAGCTTAAAACTGAAAATGAGAATGGAAGGTGGACGAAACGATTCCTGATTCATCTTTCACATACATAAGTTTACGTTCCTCATATTTTCTCGTCGAGACGTATGGCCGAGTGGTTAAAGGCGACGTCTCAGAGACGTGAGGTTGCACACATTCATTCATTCATTCATTTTCATTTTCATTTCATTTATTTCATTCCTTCTTTCTTTTTCGTCAAACATAACACGAAATGTATCAGAAGATATAACATAGGCATGTATTCGACTTTACATGGTAGATAATGGTTAACAAATACGAAATTATACATGCATACCGGCAAAATACAAAGTTATGTTTGGAGGATAAAAAAAAAAGAAAGAACTGAGAGGTTCACTGAAAAGCATGCTTGTAAATTGTGAACCACTCAAACGGATTCTTGTGAATACATTAAACTTTTTTTTTTTTACAAAGACAGGAGAGAACAAGACAGTAGAAACACAACGACATTACATGACTTTACAGTAGGGTATACCATGACACATGCGGGTTCGAACCCCACAAGATCACGAAACAAAATACTTAGCCATTTTACTTTTTTTTTTCTTCAGTGGTGTATTACATATTCGTCCATGTAGAAATCACGTTCGTATAGAAACGCACCTATACACACACACACACAATATCCCTCTTTCTTGTGTTGGAGACCACATTGCTTCGATTGCTGCAAAATTTTGCAGGCTGACTTTATCAAACCGATTATAGTATAAGTAATGACGACTACGGAGGTGTTGTACTTTGAACAATTGTCTTTCAAGACCATGTCATTGTTTTGTACTTTGATGACGTCATCACACTGAAAATTGTGATTAGAGGTAAAGACGCAAAATCGGACAAGTTTACGTGTTATGTCTATGGGAGGTGATTTTTCTTTTAAACCATGCATTGACTTGACAACGTTTAAGCACCTTTATCTCAGCTGATTTTGCTTCGTTTCCTCTGAAACTAAAGTATGTTGTAGCTGAGACAATAAGCTGCAGTAATCATGCATTTTATTCTTTGAAATCTCCTCATCAGGTTGACAATTTTGCAGTTTAAAACTGAAAATGAGAATGGAATGTGGACGAAACGATTCCTGATTCATCTTTCACACACATAAGTTTACGTTCGTCATATTTTCTCGTCGAGACGTATAGCCGAGTGATTAAAGGCGACGTCTCAGAGAAGTGAGGTTGCATACGTGCGGGTTCGAACCCCACAAGATCACGAAACAAAATACTTTGCTATTTTACTTTTTTTTCTTCAATGGTGTATTACATATTCGTCCATGTAGAAGTCAAGTTCGTATATAAACGCACCTATACACACACACACACACACACACACACACACACAATATCCCTCTTTTTTGTGTTGGAGACCACATTGCTTCGACTGCTGCAAACTTTTGCAGGCTGACTTTGTCAAACCGATCATAGTATGTAATGACGACGACGGAGGTGTTGTACTTTGAAAAATTGTCTTTCAAGACCATGTCAATAAGCCAGTTCGGGGTTAGCTCATGGGCACATGGGTACAAATGACCTTTCTTCTTTCTCAGTTGATTAGGCACTCCACTAGTTTCAAGCGACAGAAGGCATGAGCTTGCCCAACGTAACAATTTATGGAATTCATCAGTCATGTTCAAACAAAGGATGAACTTGCATAGACCAGGTGACCAGAATGATCCTTCCATTGACATTTTGGAAAGCATCCATTTCATTATTTTGCATTGAATGTATTAACAATCTCTTTCTATTGATATTGTCAGACACCGCTTTTGCTGTCATGTGGATGTGCTGGCAAGCACCACTTATAGGGATCAGTTGAATAATCATTACATTACAGATGCTTATCTCAGTGAATTTAAAAACCACCATGCTCTGCTGGTACAGATGACCTTTTTCTGCTCATGCTCAAAGTGGAACCCCGAACTGGCTTATTGTTTCGTACTTTGATGACGTCATCACACTGAAAATTGTGATTAAAGGCAAGGTATCAAAACCAGCCGATTATAGGTTTTATGTCTACGGCACGTATTTTTCCCAAGTCGCCAGAAATGGCATAGCGACATCAGTCGTTACAAGGCCGCATTTCCGTCTAGCAATGCAATACATGTTCACGCGGCCCCGTTTGTTGAGTGGGCATTGACTTTTTCCCCCTGTAATATCTATACATTTTTTTTTTTTGCCTAACCATTTCCGTGGATGTCCCGTGGCCGAGTGGTTAGAGAAACGGATTTGCATGCACGCTGAATAATTTCAAGGTGCCTATATCACATTCTTTTCTTTGTCGATCACGGATGACCGACATCTGATGACCCCAAGCGTATCACCTAACTCGTCCTTAGTGTGACTATCCCACGCGAGTTTCATATCTCGTTTTTATTCTTATTTTTATTTTTTATTTCTTTCTGGACAATTTTGTGTCGTCAATATCTCAACAATGACATTACGGAATGACATGAAATTTTCAGTCAACATGTCTCATAACAATATCTAGCCACAATAAGGTTTTCATGACAGTAACATATCTATGACGTCATCTAGGCGCCATTTTGTGATTTTCGGACCTTGTCACATGATCGATCATAACTTCATAACTAGATGTCATTTCTGTATCATTTTCGGTGGACATGAAGTTCAGGTCACGCTCTATCTTACCTTTTAACGCTAGTTACCCAGGTCTTCATTACGCGCGCGTACGCGCGCGTCAAAATTTTAAAAGGCTCAAAACGACTTCCCAATGGGAAATCTCGAAGTTTCAGACAATTTTAAGCGTTTCAAACATTTTCTCGCGTGCGCGTCCGTCCGCGCAATTTCGCGCGCAGAGGGCGTAAGCAACATGAAAATGCAATTTTTTTGACTGATTTGGATTCCTGATACTTTGAGTAACAACATCCATTGATTTTCGATCGATTTCGACCTATAACAAAGGAATGCACTGGCGTCAAAGTTGAAATTCCACGTGCGCGTCTTTCTGCAAATATAGTGAAAAAACATGTCTTTGTTTATTTAGCCATAGCTCTTTAAATCGTCCGTTGACCCTATATTTCTATTGCATATTACAAAAGTATGTGAATTGTAAATAACATTGCTAGTATCAATATTGCCAGGAAAACGCGATGACGTCATCATATCGTCATTTTAAATAAAAAAAGTGGAATTGATTTTTTTGAGGTACTGTTTCTGACATTCATTTGCTCGTATCTCTGTTGTTTAAGCTCAATATTATCCCAAATTCACATATGTTGTACTTTAAACATTTGCCTTTCAAGTCTATGTCATGGTTTTGAAATTTGATGACGTCATCATACTTTAAATTGTGATTGAAAGTAAAGATGCAAAATCGGACAAGTTTACGTGTTATGTCTATGGGAGGTGATTTTTTTTTAAAACCATCCATTGACTTGACAACGTTTAAGCACCTTTATCTCAGCTGATTTTGCTTCATTTCCTCTGAAATTTAAGTATGTTGTAGCTGAGACAATAAGCTGCAGTAATCATGCATTTTGTTCTTTGAAATCTTCTCATGAGGTTGACAATTTTGCAGTTTAAAACTGAAAATGAGAATGGAATGCGGACCAAACGATTCCTGATTCATCTTTCACGTACATAAGTTTACGTTCCTCTACTTTTCTCGTCGAGACGTATGGCCGAGTGGTTAGAGGCGTCGTCTTAGAAACGTGAGGTTGCACACGTACGGGTTCGATCCTCACAAGAGCACGAAAGAAAATATTTTTTTTTTTTTACTTTTTTTCTTCAATGGAGTACTACACCTTCGTCCATGTAGAAATCACGTTTGCATGTAAACACACCTATACGCACACACTCACACAGTATACCTTTGTTTTGCGTTGGAGACTGCATTACTTCGACTGCTGCAAAATTTTGCAGGCTGGGCTTTTCAAACTGATATAGTATATTTAACAATGTGAAATTTGTTCATATCAATTCAGTAACACAATGTAGTCGTGGTTACTTTGTGCTGATTTATACATGTAACAAGCTATACATTTTTAAAAAGGTATTCAGTCTTCTGTATTGATGATTATTTGTCATTTAGTGGTTTTTGTGGAGTTTCAGATAGTGATAAAAAGTATGGATGATATTAAAGTGCAGCGATAATTCCTACAGTTAGTTCAAAGTTGTGTTACAGATGTTTGATACATACATTTAGCATTGTGTGTGTGTATATACGTGTGTATACAGGTTGGCCATATAACACATTCTAGACAATTAATCTTAATTGATTAGCAAACGTGATCAGCTATGGAACTGAATAAGGTACTAATGTATGATGTTAATGATTCTAATTAAACTGTGACGAGTTTAAAGGGATAGCATAACTGTGTGTAAAAATAAGGCAATTATAAGGAAATTTTAGGGCAATTTGATAACCATGCCTATAATAATTTCATACAGGTACTAATACCTGCCTCATCTTCATGTGGTAAATTGTCGTGTCAGTAGCAAACTGACAACGTACGATGAATGTGTTATACATTGAACAACTGTCTTTCAAGTCCATAACGTTCCCCATATTTTCCCGTCGAGACGTGTGGCCGAGTGGTTAAAGGCGACTTCTCAGAGACGTGAGGTTGCGGGTTCGAACCCCACAAGATCACGAAACAAAATACTTAGATACTTTACTGTTTTTTTTTTTCTTCAATTTTGTATTACATATTCGTCCATGTAGAAATCACGTTCGTATATAAACGCACCTATACACACACAGAGACACACACACACGCCATATCCCTCTTTTTTGTGTGTTGGAGACCACATTGCTTCGACTGCAGCAAATTTTGCAGGTTGACTTTGTCAAAGCGATCATAGTATGTAATGACGACGACTGAGGTGTTGTACTTTGAACAATTGTCTTTCAAGACGATGTCATTGTTTTGTAATTTGATGACGTCATTACATTGAAAATTGTGATTAAAGGCAAGGTATCAAAACCACCCGATTATAGGTTTTATGTCTGCGGGACGTATTTTTCCCAAGTTGCCAGAAATGGCATAGCGACCTCAGTCGTTACAAGGCCGCTTTTCCGTCTAGCAATGCAATAGATGTTCACACGGCCACGTTAGTTGAGTGGGCATTGACTTTCCCCCTGTTATATCTATACATTGTTGTTGTTTTTTTGTCTTACCATTTCCGTGGATGACCCGTGGCCGAGTGGTTACAGAAACGGTTTCGCATGCACGCTCAATATAACTTCAAGGTGCCTATATCACATTCTTTTCTTTGTCGATCACAGATGACTGTCATCTGATGACCACAAGCGTATCACCTAACTCGTCCTCAATGTGACGAGTTTTCATGTCTCGTTATGTGTGTGTGTGTGTGTGTGTGTGTTCTTAAACCGTCACTTCAAAAATTTTGCTACTTAAAATAAAACAGAAATATATGGGTCCACTTCTTTCGTGGACAACTCATAGTAACATGACGATGTATTCTTTCTTGAATATTTATCATATTGACCAAAGCATCAATGCATATAAACATAATGTTGTATCTGAACTTTGCACCAAAGTTTCTTCGCATACATACATGAACACCAGCTCTTCTCAATAAGAAGTTTAAAAAGAGCATTTATGTCACAAACTTCGCTACTTAACATAAAACAAATATATTGCTCCATTTCATCATGGACAACTTATAGTAACATGACAATGTATTCATGCTTGAATATTAATCACATTGACCAGTTTCCCTTGGCAAGTGATGAGCAGGTTGACTCTGTTGCAGATGATGCATTTTACAGGCAACACAGCAGGACCTGAAGAGCATCCAGAAGAAAATCTTGATCTTGATGTGAGCGTCTTAGGAGAGGAAACAGATGCTTCTGCTGACAGATCATGCTCCTCCTTCAGCTTTCGTTTCCTAGCGAGATTTAGGCGTTTGCTATCTATAAATCTCTTGTAGCACGTTTCATGGAATCCTAGTAATACAATAGAGAAACGAATAGTTATGATTAGCCACTAGATTTTGTGAGGGGGAAAAAGGCTAAACGCTAGGGGGAGGGGTTGAACATTACACTCAATATATCTTTAAATGTACGGTAGACTATTGACTGCCAATATTTGAATCCTGTAATTACCACTAGGCTCTAGCACTTACCAGGTATCAGATTAACCATAACAAATTAATCATTAATTGCAACTCATGATCATCGTCATCAACTACCTCAACTTGTACTTGCAATGCAATTACTGATTTTATATTTTATCATTTTAGCATCTAATCACAATATCAGTTATCATAATTATGAATACAACAACTGCCTTATCATCATTACTACTAGTAATCTTTTCACTATCACCACCACCCATTGCTTTATAATTTGGCACAACATAATGGTAATCATCTGTTTTAGGAAGTTAATTATTGAAATTATGTTGTCATTGTTGTTTTTTAGACCTATTAAATATCGATAAGTTCATTTAATAAGAAGCTAAATGTGTGTTGTGAGGGGTGATTCGCCAATTTTGGGCTGAGAGAAAATAGACTGGATGGGTTTTTAATTTCAATACCCCCCCCCCCCCATATGATTATGAATGTAAAGTTACATGCAGTTTAGACCTTTTTCAATCCAGTCCTGTGTGTCAAGATTTTTACAATATCAGCTACATCAACCTGTACATAGAACAACATGTAAAATTACATCTACATTATAACGGCGCTATGCCACGGTGAAATTCAAGATATCTAAAAAGTAACAGACACACTAAGTTACTGCATTAGCTCCCATTATTAACATACACAAGCAAAGGTTCCTGCTAACGTTAGTCATTACGCATAGGCGAAGCCAGGCGTAGACTGTCGACTGTACGTAAACTAACCTGTATGTCAGGTTGCAGTCCCTCTGCCTCACTTCGTTCTGCGGTTTCACGGTCTCCCCCACTCAATTTGATCCACTCTTTGGCGCACAAAATAAATTTCGTCTATGTTAGGTTTGTCATAGCCGTGAAATTTTCCAACTTCATCGATGCTACATGCATAACGCATCTTAAAATTTTCGGCAACGCAGACGACGTAGACGCGTCGACAGGCTCAAAGGGGGCGGCCATTTTGACTAGTAATGAAAATGTAAACACTGATTCTCGATTCGGATTGGATAATATACATCACATGATCGTTCGCGAATAAATATCGTACACGGCAAAGTGTACATATTGCGGCTCCTCAGTGACAAAAAAGTTCACTGTTTCCCCGAAAATTACCAGAATACTACAGGAGGGTTTGTGTCAAACTTTTTCCTGTAGCCTCTTTGGTTATTTGTTTACACGTAGCTGTTGAGAAATTTTAGTGCCGCAGTTGTCGGAACGAAACAAGCGAAAAAAAAAAACCGGCTCACCTCACGGCCTAATTATAGAGTGTAACGAACTTTTCTTCTCAGGTGATGTGATGGGCAAAACTATGCTGTATCACGTGATCAGCTCTTGATTAATCCTATAGCAAGATTCTTAGTATGTGGAATATAAAACATTTTATATTCCACATACTAAGAATGATGCAATGGGATTGGTCCAGAGCTGATCACGTGATGAAGCGTAGTTTTGCCCATCACATCACCTGAGAAGAAAAGTTTGTTACACTCTATGTTGATAGTCCCTTGTGTTTCGCTGATCTCCACACAGTCCACACAGTCTAACGCGAGATGAGTACTCGCGAAATAAAAGTGCGTTGCACTGTGGATTATCATGTGACCTAGGTCACTTGATAGTACACAGTGCAACGCACTTTTACTTCGATGCCGCGCGATGCGCGCAGCAAATTCATTGTTTTGTCATCTACGCACACACGTAGCCTAAGCCATAAGGATACCCAAAGACAGATAAAACGGTTTCTGATGTGGAAGAAATAAAAAAAAAGAATGTTATACTAGACTCGGAATTTGTCAACACTGACAAATTAGGTGATCCGATCTGTTCGGAAATCAATGATGTGAGTCCTGATCCAAAATCAAATAGGCATGACCATACAGGTTTCATCGGTGTTGAGGGGACATTGGCCATGTGATGTTTGGATTCTCATTTAGAAAAGGGAGTCAGACCTGCCATCTTTGGTACCGAATTCCGTATACACTAATGAAGATACAGAATGAAGTATATGTGACCTTTGACCCCACTTTGCACAGACAAGATGACGTCTGATCAAAAAGTGGTAATTTTGTGAAATGTTTCTTGTAACATGGTCTTTGCGTGTGCAAAATATGGGAAAGATAGGACATGTATTCACCAAGATACAGGATGAAACATTTATGACCTTTGACCCTAATTTACATACCCAAGACGGCGTCTGATCAAGTAGTTGTTATTTTATGAAATAATTTACTTGACATGAACCAAACATGTGCAAAATATGGCGGTGATGTATGTTTTTCTTGAGTTATTGCAAAGAAAGTTGCAGAAAGAAAGAAATATTTCAATACATCGAAGATAAGCTTTAATTTCAACCAAGTTTTTTGGCGTGATCTCGACATCGCATGAAAAAACGTAGGGCACATTACGATAGCCCAAAAGTCTCAGCTACAACATATTAAAATCTGGTAGAAATTCACCGAAGCATAAGTGAGCTAGTGCTCGATAAAGATAGTCATGTCAATTTTCATTTCCAGAAAAACTGCACTCCCATAGAGATAACACGTAAACTGGTCAAATTTGACAAGGTTACATTCAATACATTTTTACGAGGTGATGTCGTCATTGAATCAAAATTTTGCTATAGATAATTGAAAGACCATTAAATAAGCTACAACATACTGAAATTTGGGTGAAAATCGGCAAAGATTGAACGATTGAACTTGAAATTTGATGACGTCATTTTGAAAATTTACTTTTTTACTTTATTAAGAAATTTGATATCTTTTCAACTTTTCTTCAGTATCGGCAACCCATGAAATGACATGTACAACTCATCAGCTTTCAAAATTTGTAAAGAAAATGGGGGGTCACCGTCTATCCTGACGAGTAAAACCGGATTTAAAATTGGCAGTTTTTTGGCATAGTTGCACTGTATATCGCCATTGACGCGCGCGCCGAATTTCAACTTTGACGGGCACGTATGACGTCATATTAAGTCGGATTGACTTGAAACTTGGTAGAAATATTCCTTGACATTTCAGACATCCGATCAGAATGAAAAACGGGTAATTTCAAGTGCATATGAGCTGTGCGTGCGTATATGCGCGCGCGCGTACGCGTCCCACCGATTTTTTCATTTTTTAAAAAAATGCTCTAACTGGTCTGAAACGTGTGCAAAAAAGTTTTGAGCTCGATTGGAACATACAAATACTTCAACGCGCGCGTACGCGCACGTTTTAAGGGTGTAGATGAATTTTGAAAACATGAGTAGAATTCGCTTGACTTGAACTATATGTAACGTAAATTTCATTGAAAAATTCCATTCCATTAATGAGATATGAATGAGAATGTGTTTTCATATAATGACGTCATAGTGACGTCACGGTCGACTGATCACAATGATTTTACTAGATCTGTCGTCTTTGGGACACGATTATGGTATAAGTTAGACAATGATAGGCAATGCACTTTCTGAGCTAACCTCTGCTCAACTTTTGGGGAGAAATAACAAAGAATCAGTACAGATACAGAAGGTAATCCGAAGGATACTCGGATCACCTAATAAAGAATCAGTACAGACACAGAAGGTGATCCGAGAGGATACTCGGATCACCTAATAAGTGATCCACGTGTTTTGTAATGTTTTTCAAGAGCTGGATTTTGTAATTACATGTGTGTTCATTTAGGTGGAATACATCATCCGTTGATTACTAGTATACTAAGATAAGAATATGACATTAAATACTTCCGCATTAAAAGTATTGTAGTAGCCTTCTGGTACAAAGTGGCACAGAACTTACAACACCGTGCAAGTTTAGTGCGCGTAACTCTACTTGTACTTTGCCTCATCTTTCTAATCATTCCTGAATCCAAAAGGTCATCACGGTCATCCCTTTAAAGATTATTTACTTTTTTGTTGTGATTATTTACTTCTTTGTTGCCATGGCATGGTGCATTGTTTTTGTTTTTATGACATCATTCGTGCGTATATTTTATATTGTATTCGAAAATAAAATCCGTTATCAGACGAGTGTAAGAAAAAATGAAAATATTGTATCACTTTGGATTATGTCAACTCTTTACTTTCTTTTTGATGATGGAAATAAATAAACTATTGAATTGAATTGAAAATGTAAAAATATACCATAAGTATCAAGTTCTGATGATTATATAATGCTTTGATTTGTATTACCAGTCAGACTTTTTTTCAGGCATGATAAGTTCATATCTCTTCAACCCTCGTCTCCAAAACATTATACAGAGAAAAGAGTCTTGCGAAATCATGGTTGGGATGTTATAAGAGAGCGGATGACTCATACGTGGATGGATGAGGTCTTTTTGCCATCTTTACATAAAAAGAGTAAGAGGAAGTGTAGAGTCGCACCCAACGCATCCCCCTTCAGATCCTTAAAAAAAAAAATCAGTCTGCGAGCGACCTCAACGCCGGACGCTAAATAATTACTCTTTTCTATTTTTTTTTTTTTTTTTTTTGCACCAGGGACACACACACACACACACACACACACACAAATCAATTCGCACCCCTGGTTCTGGCAGCACTGATTTTATTCATATCTATTAGTATTCTACAATGTTTACTATTCATCGACCGTACTGTACATCCGTACGATACGGAGCACTTATCCACGTTTGCATGTACGTGTGCTACTTACAAGTATGTAGGGTCTATGTACGTTACTTCTGACCAATCCATATTGCCAGCCAAAGAGCGAGCCTTAGCCTCATTAAAAAAAATGAAAAAAATGGAGGGGCAAGCAAATCATTTTGCCCACCCCCCCCCCCCTCTCCATAATTCCAGAGACGAGAAGATTTTCCATTTTTTTTGACAGAAAAACAAAAAGTTACCCCCATAAAAATATTGGAGGGGCTAGCATATTTCAATTTGGTCCCCCCCCCCCATAATTGATAATTCCCGAACTGAGAAGATTTTCTTGCTTTTGAAAGAAAATAAAAATGTTGCCCCGATGAAAATATTGAGAGGCAAGCGCACCATTTGCCCCACCCCACATAATCATAATTCCCGCGATGAAAAGATTTTCTTGCTTTTTTGTTAGAATTCAAGAAGTCTGTCCAATTATTTCACCCAAAAGCAGTGGCGTAACTACGGGGGGGGGGGGGGGTGCGCCCCCTCCCAATCCGCTGGTTAAAAAAAAAAAAGACTTACCGAAATAGTAATTCAAGTGTTAGTAAACTGCGTTTGAATGAAAGGGTGATCAAAAAAATATGATTTTTTTCTATGATTTCTTTTAACCATAATTAGATATATATAGTGTGAAACATTCTTCAAAAAGCCCGGACCCGACAAAAGATTGTGATTCAGCGTGATTCCTGGTTGGCATTCTGCATATAAGCAGGATGTGCGCAGTATACTCAGTACATCCGAACGAAGAGTCGCTACAATGTTGCGCAATGTGATGTAGAGTGTACATTGATTTTGCAGTGTTGCTTTACATACTAGTCTATGTAAAAATGTCTTGCATTGCCAATAAAAAAGACTTGACCTGGGCTAATTCCTAACTTTTCCATGTTATACACACACACAAACAAACACGCACAATTAGTTTAGGGGATGCTCTACAGTGCAGATTTTGGACGTCCTTTCCCCGCTTGGTCACTTCGACGCCACCTCGCTGGTCATACCTCCCCCAGTCATGAACATACACCCACACCCTTGATTACCAGTGGCGGATCCAGGGAGAGGGGCGCACCGGGCGCACCGGGCGTCCCCCCCCCCTTTAATTTAAAAAACGAAAAAAAAAATAATATAGCTTAAAACGGCAGTTTTTGGACAGTAAAATGTAAAAATTTTCAAGCTCGCTCGCGCCTCTCGCTCGCATTTAGTCGTAATGCCATTCTCCTAAAGTTGCTGCCAGTAATTGCCGGCAGTTGCGCCTGGTGCGCCCCCCTTAATTTCCAAAGCGAAAAAATACAGCCACAAACGGCAGTCTTTGGACTTTGGACTTTGGACCGTTCGCTCGCATTTAATCTTTATGCCATTCTTCTGATGTTGCTGCCAGCAATTGCCTGCAGTTGCGCCCGGTGCGCCCCCCCCCCCCCTTAATTTCCAAAGCGAAAATATATGGCTAAGAACGGCAGTTTTTGGACTGTAAAATGTAAAATTTTCAAGCTCGCTCTCTTCGCTCGCTCGCATTTAATCGTTACGCAATTCACCTGATGTTGCTGCCAGTAATTGCCAGCAGTTCCCCCGGTGCCCCTCCCCCCTTAATATCCAAAGCGAAAAAAATATGGCTAAGAAGAGAACGGCAGTTTTTTGGACTTTAAAGCTCGCTCGTTCCACTCGCTCGAATGTAATCATTATGCTCTCCTGATATTGCTGCCAGTATTTGCCAGCAGTTGCGCCAGATGTGCCCCTTTAAATTCTAAAGCGAAGAAATATAGCTACAAACGGCAGTTTGTTTGTTTTCTACCGTAAAAGTCACAATTTTCAAGCTCGCTCCCTCGCTCGCTCGCATTTAATTGTTACGCAATTCTCCTGATGTTGCTGCCAGTAATTGACGGCAGTTGCGCCCGGTGCGCCTCCCCCCCCCCCCCCCCCCCCCCAGCTCCCTTATTTCCAAAGCGAAAAAGAAATGGCTCCAAATGGCAGTTTTTGGACTGTAAGATGTCAAAATTTTCAAGCTCGCTCTCTTCGCTCGCTCGCATTTAATTGTTATGCCATTCACCTGATGTTGCTGCCAGTAATTGCCAGCAGTAAGATGCGCCCGGTGCGACCCCCCCCCCCCCCCGTTGATTTCCAAAGCAAAAAAAAAAAAATACGGTTACAAACGGCAGTTTTTGGACTGTAAAATGTCAAAATTTTCAAGCTCGCTCGCTCGCTCGCATTTAATTGTTGCGCCCCTACCCCTCCTTTATTTCCAAAGCGAACAAATATGGCTCCAAATGGCAGTTTTTGGACTGTAATGTGTCAACATTTTCAAGCTCGCTCTCTTCGCTCGCTCGCATTTAATTGTTTAATTATGCCATTCACCTGATGTTACTGCCAGTAATTGCCAGCAGTTGCGCCCGGTGCCCCCCCCCCTTAATTTCCAAAGCAAAAAAAAAAACATGGCTACAAACGGCAGTTTTTGGACTGTAAAATGTCAACATTTTAAAGCTCGCTCGCTCGCTCGCATTTAATTGTTATGCAATTCTCCTGATGTTGCTGCCAGTAATAACCGGCAGTTGCGCCCGTTGCGCCCGTTGCGCCCCTACCCCTCCTTTATTTCCAAAGCGAACAAATATGGCTCCAAATGGCAGTTTTTGGACTGTAATGTGTCAAAATTTTCAAGCTCGCTCGCTCCGCTCGCTCACATGTAGTCGTTATGCCATTCCCCTGATATCGCTGCCAGTAATTTGTCGTTTCGCACCGTCATTCCATAATCCATTTATAAGGGGTACAACCCTCTCCGGCACTTCCACACCCTCCCCCCCCCCCCCCCTACCGGCGCGCCGGTGCCCTTTCCCCGCTTGGTTTCCCTCAAAAAACAGTAAAGGTCTAGGGATTGAGAGCTTCCTGTAATCCAAATGTCTGTCCAAAAAATCTCGTAAACATTTAGTGTCAAAACGCACCCCCCTTGAACAAAAACTGGTGACGCCCCTGGTGAACTATATAATAAGATTTAGAGACGTCTTTTGTTGATCAGCATAATACAACAAACGTATCTCAACAGACGTCGCAAAACTGGCGTATCGAATTTGTTGGTGTTGGTGTTTGCCGGTTGCAGTTGTGTTACACGAAGGCAGTTATTTGTGCAATCATGGAATTAATGGATATTTTACCTCCCATATGAGGACCTTGTAATGAACTATTACTTTTACCTGTGCATACTCAATGGATTTCAATTAGTGAAGTTCAGTTTGCAGGCATCTATATAGCTATTATTGATTCTATGTCGACAAGCAAGTTTTTTGTTATCAGGAATAACCTTTATAATAAACTCAGGAGTACGAATATGAGAGCAAACCAGTCGAAACCAAACGACATGGGAAGGAAGGCAAAAAACAGAAACAAAACAAAACAAGCAAAAAACATCAGCCCATAAAACTAACAAAAAAATTCACCCAACTTTCTTTATAACAAGCGCGATTTGATATAACTATTTTGTGATGTCTCTTGTACGTTCAAAATTTACTTTTGAAATCCTTAGTTTAACTTCACCACAAAATGCAACTACGACAGACTGGTGAGTAAATGTCGGGGGGGGGGGTGGTGGATATGAAATTGAATTCACTGTGATTATTATCAGGGCGATGAGTTAGCTCAGTCGGTAGCTAAAATTAACGATTCTATAAGGACTACGATTCGATTCTCTGGTCCCTCTGAGCAGTTTTGTGAGTCATCAAACATACCGTTCCCTCTAGTAAGAGTCAAAACACTCTGTCCCTCGGATAGGACATAAAATGGAGTTTCCGTGTGTGAGAGTCACGTCTGATGCGTGCAAAAGATCTCGCTTCATTCATTCATTGCAAAGAGCAGGGTGTTTAACCCGGTGAAGTGGTCCCAACTCACATTCAAGTGGACCCCATGGCAGACCAGCTAAACGTAGCTGAATATGGGCTATCCAGCTATCTTCTCTGATGGAAATGAAACAAATAAAGTCTAATGCATTAATTAGCAGAAGGAGAACGTAAAACTCGAGAAGTTTCCCTACCTTAGCTTACCCCCAACTTGCTTACCCCCTCCCGCCTCCCCCCCCCCCCCGCACATGTTGGTTTCTCAACCGTTTAAATTTAGTTAAAAAAGTAAAAAAGAACAGAGGGCTTCATCAGTAAATGGTTCTAGACCTGAGGGAATTATTTGAGATGTGAAGGTTGCTACTATGAAAACTCTACGGACAGTGTAATAGAGAGAAATACTTTGAGAAATCATTTAATTTTGGAAATCTCCAGCTTGACACTTTATCAGTCACAGGTGTTTTTATCAATTCTGGACTGCAAGATGCAGCAAAAAAAAAGAGAGATCTGTAATAACTGTGTTTTCTAGGCAACCGCAGGTATAAAAAGATACAGAACATACGGAGTCGTAACTACAAAAGGTCGAAAGAGCTTAAAGATTTGAATAGAGAGGAGGTTGGAAGATATTGATATGATTGCATATATCATATATATATATATATATATATATATAATATATATATAATATATATATGTATGTATTATATATATATACAGTGTATATATATATATATATATATATATATATATATATATATATATATATATATATATGATATATGATATATGCAATCATATCAATATGTTCTGTTTAAACATTATATTATAATGTTTAAACAGAGGGGGAGGCATAGCCATTATTTATGTGTGTACCTTATAGTTGATAAACACCATATCATTTAATGTTTCAATAAATGTGAATGCTTTATTGGGAAGATCTTGCGTTCAATGCATTCTTTGATTCCTTGCAAAATATTAGTCCATAATTGTCTTCCTGATATACAAACAGAGGATACTGCATAATATATAGTACAGCAAAATTTTGTGCACAATTCAGCACGGTATATGGCTAATGGAATTTCAAATGCGCTTACATTTGATTTTTACATCTATTCTTTAATCCAGTTACAATCAGCGGTACTGCCGCCCTACGAGGCCTCTTGATACAGGCAAGATATTTTTAAAGATATCATTGCGGAGGGTCCGGTTGTAATTTTTTGGGACAAACGGTATAGTATTGGAATATTTTGTTTCCATAAACGAGGAATGGTGATAGAGGAAATACGTGCAGACCTTGAGTATTTATGATGGCGGAAGTTGTGCACTATTCAGCATGGTGACTGGCTCTTGAAATTTCAGATGCGCTGACATTTGTTTCTTACATCTATTCTTTAATCCAGTTACAATCAGCGGTACTGCCGACCTGCGAGGCCTCTTAATACAGGCAAGACGTGCTGGTGGTGGTACGGAAGCCATAGGGGCGTGGACTATCTCAGACCCAACCAATTTTCAACTCCTCCAGTGCGGCGATGGAATAACTTCGGCGATCACTCACGCGAATTCCAACGTGAAATCTCTTCCTTTAACTTTTACTTGGACGCCTCCCGACGTAGGTGGTGAAGCCATATACTTCACGTAAGTTTAAAGATAGGAAGCAAAAAGTTAGCCTGGATTGCACTGTTATAGTTGGAGAACGGATAGTGTTAGAATCAGTAGAATAGTTGAATTATGAACCTAAACCAATCGGTCTACAGTCAGAGAAAGAAACAGGTACAAATACGTCAGTTACATCTCTTTGAAATTGAATCACGAAATCAATTGTGACTTAACATAACTGAAATCTTACTCTTGTGAATAGTACAAGAAAACCATGGCCATGATGGATGAATTGTGAAACTAAATATATATGTATATGTATGTATATATATTAACATGATATGTATACAACTGTATTCACAGCAGGACTTCAAAAAGAAAACTCCGTGAGAGACTTTGTTTGCAAAAACCGATAAGTCCATTTTTGAAGATTTTGAAGTACGATCTCTGTCATAAAGTACAAAATAATACCTTTTAAATGATATATTGGTGTCTATATATAAAGACATATTTTTGAAGTTATGGTCAAAAGAAGCAAAAATTTTCTTATCCTCTTTATTTTTCTTGACCTTTAATCGCAAATATCTCCATTTAGCAAATATGGACTTATCGGTTTTTGCAAACAAACTCTTCATATATTTGTTGTTTGGGCATTACCTGAACACATGCTATCCGTTCTTTTATCTTATTGGGGGTGATTTTGGTAAACAACGTCCTATAACGTGAATAAGCCTGGCTTTTTAGTGGAACACTCTTTTAAGTCGTTATAATTCTTTTTTTTTTTGTTAACATGAAAAGCTGTGCACTGTTTCTTCTTTTTTATGTAATATCAATTATACATAATTAAACAGATGAATGAAAGTCAAATTAACAAGTTGTACCACTTTGAATCATATATTTTTTCCTTGATGGAAATAGATAAACTACTGAATTAAAACAAATGGAAAAGAAATAGAGTACTTTATTATATGCACACAGTTTCCATTACAATAACGATGTGGAGTAAAGTAAAAATGTTGCAAGAGTTTCAAGAGAAAGTTCTCCTTTTCTATCAAGTAAACCGCTGCTATCAGTCCCTAACATTTCCGAGAAGTTATATAGTTCCTTTTGCGTTCTTGTGCTTATTCTATTCATTTTCACAGGGCCACGTTTGCTCAGAGCCGTAACATCTACTGGATAGCTCAAACTTCTCCCACCCTTCAAGGTTTGCTACGTTTGTTTTAAACTCTATTCATTCACCGTGGTTAGTGATAAGCTGTGCAAAGAATTTTTTGTGGGTGTGCGATTACATTTGATATTGCTTGCCCTTAATCTCGATAGCGAATAGTAAGGGCGCAATTTTTCTAAACGTGTGACAAATAGCTTGCTTCCAAAATGATTGGCTTCCAACTGACTACATCATTTCTCGCATGCCAGATAAGGAGGAGAGTTCTTCAGGTGACATGCTCGAATTATTTCAGTATCGCCATTCTTCGCTGAAGGACGTGGCGGCTTGCTTCAGTCCTCCATCAATAAGGACGAAAAAATGAATGTCCTTGTGTTTCTTCAGTGTGAAGCTATCGTAGGATGACGTCACACTGTCCTGAAGTTGACACAAGATGGCGATACGACTATGGTTATTTTCAGATTCGTGCGAAGTTGGCCCAAAAAAGCCAATCAGCAGTCGAAGCATGTGTTAGGTCACACGATGGCAGCCGTATCACGCATGGAGACTTTTTAGATGTGAATCTCCATCAAGAAGTTTACCAAAAGGGTAGCTAATAGAAGGAGATATATTGGCTACTCGAATATATTGCCATCGCTCACGAAGCTGCTGCGGAAGCCTGAGAAACTCCACCGACCGTCGTACGATGGCTTAGGATGCCTTCATGAATGACCGGAAGTTCATACGATCAGAGACGAAATCGAAGATTTCCTTTATCGTGTGACCATCTTTGCTCACCTTCGGGACAGTATGACGTCTGCTTCAATAGACTTTGACAAAGAGCTACTTTCTTTGCCTTGATAATGAAGCAGCATGCTAATATGTACCTTGCTATAATAAAAAATAATGTCATTCCTTTTGCTATAGTGTTGATCAAAAAGCTTTGTTTTCTATCTAATTTATTGTAAATAATAATATTTTCAACTTTAGTTATACCCCTAAATGCATGCTTTCCAAAATTAGAGAAGCATAGTTGTAATTTGCCCCAAAAGATGGTATCTGTAATAAATTCAAAATGTATGCATGCTTTGATGCAAACTCTTCTCATTCATTCAGTCAAAGTACAAGATCAATGATTAGTTGAATCAAAAAACCTGTAAAAACAAATTCACTGCTATGTTGCGACGTTTCGCAAATTATCAATTGGCTTCGTCGGGTGAATGTTGTTTCCGATGATGCGAATGACCTTAAATAGAACGAGATTGGCGAAACGTCGCAATAGTGAGTTTGTTTTCTAGTTTTTTTTAATTCAGCTAATTACTGATCTTGTATTTTGACTGGATGAATGAGAAGAATTTACATTAGTCTATACGAAACAAATTCGGCCAGGAATGTGTGAGATTGTGCAGAAACAGCGAAAAGACGGCTAGGAAAATCGCGAATTTCCGTAATCACTTACGGTTCAACCTACGTTATTTGCATTACAACATTACACCCACTATCGTGCGCCGAGATAAAAATTACTAAACAAAAGGGTAAATCAATCATAAGTTGGATTATTTGAAAGCACATCAAGACTATCTGGTGAAGAAGATAGGAGATCAGTTTCCATCCGAGGTTGTCCGACAAATCAAGGATTACCCAACACATGCACAGTTGGCACAACACGAGCTCACTAAACGGCGCCATATTTTAAGATTCACGAGGCTCCCTAAGAAGTATGAATCGCGAGTGGAGTTAGATCAGAATTTGAGGTGTCGCAAGCAAAAGCTTTGGGCAACCAGTGTCCCATCGAGTTGGGTGAGAAACCTATCTTCCGGGGATTTATCGGATGATGAAAAAAAAAAAATCTTTCTTAGGAACGGGCTTAAATTTTGCGACATCTTAGCCTGCTTTCCAACTAGGTATTCGGGAGTTTTCGCTACACGACGGGAAGACCGAGAATACGCGGAAGTAATCAGCTGTGATGGTCCCCGTACTCAGACTACCATCCCCATATCTAAGCAGTTTCGCTTTCCTGTACAGGACGGAGGCGTAGGGACAAGATCGCTGATTGGATGGTTGGCTGGCTGGCTCACTCGCTGCCCAGCATATCGGGACCGAACGCTATTTTGGCTGAATACCGTACTCGATTTCCCCAGGACGGGACGTGTCTCGGATTTGATCATGCGCAGAAGCAAATTTTTCACACGACACGCTAAAATCCCGACCGCGTCGTGCTTGCAAAAACTCCCTTATTAGTCCATGGGCCAGGCCAGATATTGTTTCCACCTGAGGTGGCAATACCTTTTTGGTGTCATTTAGTTTGTCGGGCATACACATTGTAGATATGTTTATCAAGCTATGAATAAAGACTAAGCGCACCGCGTTTACAACAGAACACATGTGGACATACAGAAGGCAGTGCTCTTCTTTGTATAGCGGTTTAGTTTCGATTCAGAAGTATAGGGATATAAAAACGAGACCAAATTGGTTAAAAATTCATTTATTATGACTAAGCTACTCATTTGGAAATTCTATCATAGCTTGATAACCATATCTATGTCCGACAAACAAAATGACACCAAAAAGGTTTTGCCACCTCAGGTGGTACCAATAACCCAATTTTCGGGTCTTGGCCCATGGACTATATCAGATATCCAACCTGATGCTGCAGAGGAGTTACGGCATGACGTGAGTACCCTATAGTGTCACTTTGATTTACCGAAACCGAACATTATAGAGAAAAAACGACGGGTATTGGAAGGTTTTGCAAGTGATAAGAATATTTTCATTGTATATACTGGCGGAAAAGAGGAGGTGTGTCGTTGTATTTGATAAAGGCAACTACACTGACAAAGAAGGGCCTGGATTTGTGAAAAGATTAGGAGACATATAAGAGCATATACCTAGGTTACAACCTTACCAATGAAAATATAAATTAGAAATGTCGCTGTGACGACTGATATGCCTCCGCCATAAAGCATGATTCTCTTCATAGGTCTATAGTCATCTTGACAATGTGTGATAACAGTTTCACATAATTTGCAAAATATTAGATATTCTTGTCACAAATATTTTAAATGTTCACTTTCCTCGAACTACAATGTAGGTTTAATTGGATGAACGGCTATATTTCTTAGATCATTATTTGGAGATTTGAGGACTTTTACTTGACTTTTGACCCTCTTTCATTTCATATCAATTCATTTCATTTATTTCATTCTTTCTTTTCGGTAAACATAACTCGAAATGAATCAGAAGATATAACGTAGGCATATATTTCACTTGACATGGTAGATAATAGTTAACAAATACAAAATTATACATGCATGCCGACAAAATACAGAGTTATGTCTGGAGAAAAAAGAAGAAGAAAGAATTGAGAGGTCCACTGAAAAGCATGCTTGTGAATTGTGGACCACTCAAAGGATTCTTCATGTGAACATATTTGTTTACAAAGACAGGATAGAACAAAACAGGACAGAACAAGATAGGAGAAACACACGACATTACATGACTTGACAGAAGGGTATACCATTGAAAGTTATAAAGCACAAAAGAAAAATTGAAAGAAAGGAAAGAAAGAAAGAGAAACATGAAAGGAAAAGCCAACACGCTGAACATCGGGATCGAAAGACGGAAGTGAGGTGCTTCAGAGCTCGAGCAGCTAAGCAAAGTTTGTACAAATAAGATTATAGATAATGTGAAAAAATGCACAATGATGAATTCAATGATTGACGATGAACCCTTAGGTTGTAGAGACCAGCTAAGTAATGAATAGTATATATCTTAGTATGAATTCAACAACAAAAAAGTTTCAACTTACGCTTAAAAGAATTCAATGATAAAGACTTTATTTTTATATCACAGCTTAAAGAATTCCAGAATGTAGGGGCAGTGTAAATAAATGTACTTTACACCAATAAGGTTCTCAGAAGGGGTAAATGAAACTCATTAGATCGCCTGGTGGGATAATTATGAAAAAAAAAAAGATTTCTTGGAAACATTGAATTAAAGATGCTGGGAAGTGCATTTGTGTTATAATTATTACAAACTGACCCAGCTGAAAGAAAACAATTTTTTTAAAATCTTATATTTCACGAAAAATGGATCTGCATTGGAACGTGGTGAATCGCCACAAATAATACGAAGTTCCTTTTTTGTAACAACAATAGTTTATCTAATAAAGTTTGATGGGCACTACCCCACGCTAAAATTCCATAATTAAGATAAAGAGATGCTTGGTATTACAAAACTTCAAAATTGCGTTAAACAAATACATACTGCTACTGAACGTTTTCGACGTGCACTCTTCGGAGTAGAATGCAGGCAAAAGGAGTTTGTACGCACATTGGCACTCTTTTGATACTCATGTTTACTTTAAATAGCCAATCAGCGTACGCACTGTTTCGCTTGAATGGTTTGCTCGTTTTGCTTATATTGTTATGTTCGCGCTTCCTGTTTCATACGTGCGGTTTCTACTCCGAAGAGTGCACGTCGAAAACGTTCAGTAGCAGTATGTATTTGTTTAACGCAATTAAGATAAGGTAATATTAATGAAATATGCAACGTCAACAAAGAAGTCAACGGGATATGAGATTTTAGTCTATTGATAATACCAATATTACGCGAAATCATTTAACTAATATCAGTAATATGAGGCTTCCACGAAAGTTTATCATCCACTGTAATACCAAGAAACTTTATGTGAGATACACTTTCTAAATGAACGTCATCAAAAATAAGATAAAAATAAGAACTTCAGTGGACTTACTAAATAACATTTACTTGGTTTTCTGAAGATTTAGTGATAATTATTGGCATTTATACATTCAGTCACTTTTTTAATTCAGAATTGACAGTATGGACAAGGGCAAATGAATTTTGATGGGACAAAAAAAAAATATTTGAATCATCGGCAAAGAGTATGAAAGAAAGTTTGTCGGATGATCTGCAAAAATCATTAATGTAAATAATGAAAAGTAAAGGTCCTAAAATACTGCCCTGAGGGACGCTACATTTAATGATTTCAAGACTAGAACTGTGTTCGTTCAAAGATACATATTGTTTTCGATTTTGCAGGTAACTCCTGAACCACTCCAAAACCTTCCCTCGTGTTCCATAATGAGACAATTTATGAAGTAAAATTTCGTAATTAATGGTATCGAAGGCCTTGGAGAAGTCCAGGAAGATACCAACAAGATGAGAATTGTTATCAGTAGTGTGTGCGGCGTTATCAATAAACTTCAAAAAAGCACGAATGATGCTGTGTTTCTGACAAAACCCAAATTGGGAATTCGTAAAAACATTATGATAATTAAGAAGTTCAATTTTTCAAAAACTTTAGATAGGGGTGAAAGTAAAGAAATAGGTCTGTAATTACTTCTATCAAAACTGTCTCCTCTTTTAAGTAAAGGTAAACCTTAGCAATTTTCATACAATCAGGAAAAAACACCATGTAATATGGATTTATTAAGAATATGAGAAAGTGGATCAGCAAAAGAAAGTATAGACCGATTCGGGTTCGTTGAGGGCAGCAGACAATTTGTGACTCGGGGCGCAGCCATGAGCTCATTTTGAGATGTCTTAACCGACCCCCCTCCTCTCCCCCACCCCCGGGCAACGTGTTTATCACGCACTTGTGACAAAGGTTCGCGCACTAAGCGAGCGTTCGCGCACTCAGTACGAGACACCTATTGGTTAAAACGACCATGCATCAGTTTTTCATTCCGCGCGCGGAAGGGGGTGATGGAGAGGGGGAGGGGGGGGGGGCAGTCAGACCGCAACGCTGCTGTTAATGAGCTCAAATCAAAAATTTATCGTACGCGCAGGTTTTTGCGCATGTCCTTCTCAGCACCCGAGATTTTGCGAGATAATTCAGAGACAAAGTGCATGGTCTACGAGATTCACTTATTGGCGACATGAAGATCTACTATCCGTGACCGATTGACATGGTTTGTGAATATTTGAAATAAATCACACCTTTTAATGCTTACATTATACAAAATGAGCTTATGATATCATTATTCATATCTCTGCATTATATCGATATTTTCCAAACGACCCTGAGACAAATTAGAACAAGGCTTTCTATTTATTGCCAACCCGACCCGTTCATAGGTTGAATCACCACATGAATGATAGTCAACGTTTTAGATATACCTGTTATAACAGCACACTAAGAACTGAATTGGTCCCTCGCTTAGAAAACAATAAAAATTGAAAGTCTCGTCGAGTAAAAATCATAGTGTGGCAATTTGAGATACATGCGCTCCCAGGGTATCATTAGACAAATTACTCAGCGATGTATACAGTGGATTAATAAGGAATAATTATTCTAATACCAAAAAGAGAGCCCCAAAGAACTCATGTGTGCAAACACAGTGCTAGATCTTGTATTATTGATTTGTATGCTACTTATTAATGCACTCTACTTTTATCTAGTTGTGCCGGCAAAAAAAAGTTCAAGCCAAAGTTGAGCTGTCGATCAGAGTGGAGTGTTGTTCTTGTTGTTTACGTGGAGATCTTACACCAGCTGCAGTTGCCTGAACCTGAGCGCGTATACACACATTGTGCGCGCGCACACACACACATCGATCCGCGAGGTGCGTTCAACTCTCCACTCAGAGGGAATTAACCAATCAGAAACGCGTATTCGCGGCAAACTGAAATCTCGTCAAAAATTAACTGTACAACGCAATGATTTATTCGCCAACCTGACCCGTTCATAGGATCAGTCCACATAAAGTCATTATGTTTTCACAGAATGATATTTCCTCTTTCATTTTATACCTCTTCCATTTTGGTCCACCTTAACTTCGTCGGTCTAGTGTACCCCTTAAGAAGAATGGAAAATATGCAAATTTTGTGTTTTATAATTTCCTTGTTCAGTATATTTTATATGTCATAACCTTTCAAGTGGTCGAATTTCATCAAAGTACAACTCTTCAGCTTTTTATCGATATATAAATCATGAAGATTGATAATGTCGTTTAGATTTACAGACACTCTAAAAATGTGGTCTCCCAGCTCATTACGTATTCATGTCCGCGAGGTCCATGCATACGCGTACGATAAATGCGAAGGCTTTTCAGGACGTTGCGGTCTAACTGGGGGGGGGGGGGGGGTCGGCTAAGTGCGTGTTTATACAGGAGCCTCTCGCATCGGCGCGCATGAGCCGGTATTTTACCTCCCGTGTGAGCGCTTATTTCTCATGTTACAGAAGTCAAAATACCGGCTCATGCGAGCCGATGCGAGCCGATGCGAGCGGACCTCAGCTGAACCGGACCTCTCGAATTTTGGGGTCAAGCATAGGTCACGTTCGCAGTGCAGTTTATTGCATGATGGGGGGAAAAATAATCAAGATATGGCGCCGGCCAAGTCATCAGGACCATCAAGCTTGAAGGTCATTCTTGTATCGTTCCTCTTGACAACCACCCGGCCAAATGATCAATTGAAATCCAGTTTTTCAGTAAGAAGGAGAAGACGTGGCTTGAAAATGTTACAGGATTGATATCGATCATGGCAGATATTAAAATACACGCTTTGGGAGGAATCCAAGATGGCGCTGTGCGGTTAGGACGTGCCTGAGTGTTACGGAGGCATTAGGAGGAAATAAAATTGCAGCTCATTTCGCCTATTACAGTTTGAAAAGTCAAAATGACATCGAGAAAAAGGAGCTTAGACCAAGGAGTCGTTACAATATCCCATTATTTCAAGGAAAAGGAGGATTCTGAGCCTAAGATGGATTTTAGCGACGCTACTACGGAGAAGGCTATGCAAGAACACAGTGACAGTGATAATGCACACGGCTTAACTGACTCTGCAGTGCACACGGTAGTGAAACCACTTCACCGAGATATGGAGGGAACCAGCCCGGGCGCGTCGGCGGAATCACCTCCACGCTCCTCGCTTCAGAAAAAACGACGAGTAGATGGGGAGAAGTCAACCACAGATGAACTACTCGCGGCCCTTATCCACAAGATAGACGAAATGAACTCCAATCTCACATCCAGGTTGGACACAGCTCTTGGTAAGATTGAAACAAATGAGAAAGAAATCAGTAACTTGAAAGAGGAGCAAGAGTCGTGCCGTTTTGATATCAAACAGTTACAGGACCAAGTAAACAAGCAAGAAAAGGAGAATATGAAATTGAGAGAGCGTCTTGTTGACCTCACTGCGAGAGAGATGAGGAATACGGCTGTGTTTTACGGGTTTCCTGAAGGTGCTGAAAACGCTGGGAAGTGTGAGCAATTGATCAAAGAATTTGCCAAGTCAAATATGCAAATGGAAGGTGAAGTGAGCATTGAACGAGCTCATCGCACAGGCCGCATCAGGCCAAAACCCGGCCCTCCTCGCCCAGTTGTGGTAGCTTTCAGTAGATACACAACCAGACAAACAGTGATCAGCAGTGCCCGCAGATATTTGAAGGAGAGGCCTTTTCAGCGCAACGGAAAGGATCACCCGATATTTGTCGATGAGATGCTTCCGGTAGAAGTGCGAGAAAGCAGGAGGAAATTGCTGCCACTGAAACGAAAGCTGAAAGAGGAGGACCCAAAGCGAAAGGTGTACTTCAACATAGGCGCCGGAAGTGGGGGGGCAGGGGGGGGGGGGGGGGCGGCCGCCCCCCCCCCCCCCCAATCCAAAAAGTGGGGGGGGGGGGGCAAAACGCATTTTTGCCCCCCCAAAAAGCCCCCCCCCCAAAAAAAAAAAAATAATAATAAAAACGATAATACAAATAAACGAATAAACAAAGAAAATAAAATAAATATGTATATATATCTCAATAAAAGGGAAAAATATGGCTACAAACGGCAGCTTTTGGACTGTAAAATGTCAAAATTTTCAAGCTCGCTCGCTTCGCTCGCTCGCATCCAGCAGTTGAGCCCGGTGCGCCTCCCCCTTAATTTCTAAAGCGAAAAACATAGCTACGACGGCAGTTGTTGGACTCTAGAATGTCAAAATTTTCAAGCTCGCTCGCTTCGCTCGCTCGCATTGAATCGTTATGCCATTTTCCTAATGTTGCTGACAGTGATTGCCAGTAGTTGCGCCCGATGCCCCCACCCCTTAATTTCCAAAGCGAAAGATAAATATAGCTACAAACGGGAGTTTTGGGACTGTAAAATGTCAAAATTTTCAAGCTCGCTCGCTTCGCTCGCTCGCATTGAATCGTTATGCCACTCTCATAATGTTGCTGCCAGTAATTGCCAGCAGTTGCGTCCGATGCCCCCCCCCCCTTAATTTCCAAAGCGAAAGATATAGCTACAAACGGGAGTTTTGGGACTGTAAAATGTCAAAATTCTCAAGCTCGCTCGCATTGAATCGTTATGCCATTCTCGTAATGTTGCTGCCAGTAATTGCCAGCAGTTGCGCCCGATGCGCCGCCCCATTAATTTCCAAAGTGAAAGATAAAGCTACAAACCCCAGTTTTGGGACTGTAGAATATCAAAATTTTCAAGCTCGCTCGCTTCGCTCGCTCGCATTTTATTGTTATGCCATTCACCTTATGTTGCTGACAGTATATGATTTGTCAATCGTTTCACACGTACCGTCATTCCATAATCCATGTAAGGAAAACTTACAATGTTCCTCAATGACTGCGTTGTTGAATGTATCACATTCCGTAATGTATTGTAGTCCCATTATTGCTCACGCACACACGCACAAGCATACAGACCGTCAAAATTACTTTCTGGTTCCCCCCATGTTTCGACCCACCGTACGCCACTTTACATATATATATATATATATATATATATATATATATATATATGTACATATATATATATATATATATATATAGATATGTGTGCGTGTGTGTGTGTGTGTGTGTATGTGTATATTGTGTAACATATGCATGGTCTAATCTTGAGCCCCCTCCAATGTTTGCCCCCCCAATCCAAAACTGCTTCCGGCGCGCCTGTACTTCAAATATCCGGCGCGATTGTTTTACAGGGAGACTGAGAGCGGAAAAGAAGTGGAGTACAAGCAGCACACCACAAGATAGAATGGATATTGGCAGTTTGCTTTTGCACAGTAGACAATGGTCTAACAAAATACGACATGCTTTGAAAAACTCTTGACACGACTGCCATAACTCAGCAGTCAGCACCCTGTCATGCCAATAGTATATTAACAGTTGATATCTCCGAAGACAAGATACACTATTCATGTGATTAAGTGATAGGGAAAATCATTTGTTTTTGCCAACTTGAGGAAAAAATAACTGTGAAGATGCCCAGGGGCACTTGGATTCCTTGTGATCATGTTTTATTCGATTTCATGCAAGTTGTATGTATGTTTTTTTCATTGCCAATGTTTTGTTGTCTGTTTTGTTTTGATCATGATAGGTCATAAGAATTTACAAGGTTACCTACTTGTGAAATATGTATATGGATCTGAAGTTAATGACCCATAATGTTAATGGGCTAGGGGACTTTAAAGCCAGGAAAAAATACTTTTGTTTTTTATCCAAATTAAAAAAGGATATTATTTTATTACAGGAAACCCATTCGACTGATAAGGATGAAAGTTTATGGAAGAACCAATTAAGAGCCGATATTGTATTCAGTCATGGAACCTCCTCTAGTAGGGGAGTGTGTATCATATTTCGGAAAACCCCACATATAAAATTGACAGAGACAGTGAAAGATTCTAACGGGAGATTTTTGCTGGTTAAAATGGAAGTATATGGAAAAAAATTTATGATATGTAATGTATATGCACCAAATAATGAAAAAGACCACATGCATTTTTTTAAAGCTGTGGACTTGACTATACAAGAATATTATGATGCTGAACAGACAATATGTGTGGCGCTCCGTCGGAATGAGTCAAAAGTCGCAAAAAATGAAATCGTAGTTATGCCTATATGTGAATTCTACAGACTCTAAGCTTTACACTGATATGTAATACAACTCATTTCGACATCCCTATAGATCATAAAAACGAATATTAACCACGTTTGTTATGTCAGTTGATTTTCTAAATAACGGAGAAAATCGCTCTCAAAGTTCAGGCTATGTTCAAGCTCACACTTGTTTCTTTCACGTGTCGAAACAATACAACTGTCCTGCTTAGCGACGGCGTTTACGCTCCATCGCACGCACTACCGTATAAGGCGATAGCTTGGGTATGTAAGATAATCAACCAATCGCAGGACAGGTCTATCATTAACGATTCTGACCAATACGGCAGCCCGAATGTAAACTTCGGCGCGTTTGTGTCCGTGCCGCTGCCGCCGCATGAATGAGTCGGTATGCGTTGTGTGTCGGCTGCGTTGTGGTTTGCCGCAATTTTTTAACTCACAAACAATAGGAAACAGTAGAAAGAAAAGAAGGCACGCAATGCGTCTTAAGAGAAGCGTCTTTTGGCGAGGGCGTTGATCGCTTCCATTCTCCTCCCATGTTGTTGTCAATGGAAACTAAAGAGGATGCGTTTAGCAAGTACCAATACCTAGACAGAACCTGAGAGCCTATTGTAGGCGGGCACGCAATGCGTCTTACGAGAAGCGTCTTTTAGCGAGGGCGTTGATCGCTTCCATTCTCCTCCCATGTTGTTGTCAATGGAAACTAAAGAGGATGCGTTTAGCAAGTACCAATACCTATTAAATAGAACCTGAGAACCTATTCTAGGCGGGGGTTCAAAACACAGCATCGGTAGAAAAAGTCAATGAAGTTGATTAACGATAGTCGTTTTTTGAGATCGTGTTCTTTGCGTGTACTTAAAACCCTCAAATTACGCACATGGTCGTAATGTTGCAGAGCATCAAAAACTGCTTTCGCGTCTGTTCTGCTGCAGCTGTATACAGCCGTAACATTATGAATTCCCGCCATACCACAGGCACATTTCCTTTATAGGCGTTGCGTGCACAGTAATTATCGCTTATCACGCTTGCCAATGCTGCACATATTATACGTATCAGAAGCAAAGGTTGATGTAGGCTTGACGGCTTCACGTTGGGTTTACAATGATTGTATCATAAAATATACTTCTTATAAGTTCTCAGTCACTTTTCTAATAGCATAGCATATAAAAAAAACATTAACTTGTAGCTTCAGCTGAATTATTTTTTTTTTAACATCTTGAAATCTTGAAATGATAATCCCTGTAGCAGCTCGTCGAAGCTAAACTGGGATGACACACACATCACATTTGCAGTTACAATCTTTCTGCGTTTGAGAAGTGGATCATGAATAATAATAATGAAAAATATTCGGAATTAATACTTAGGCCTTCTTCACTTCGTTTTGTATTCACAAACCTTATCAGAAAAAAATGATTGCTTGATTACTTTCGGGTAAAGGAACTACCGGAAAGGAACCGCATTTAATTTTCTTGTTAACAAACCTAAGCTAATAGCGAACCATATTTCATTGTATGATTAACGAACCTTCAGAATAATCAATTGTATTACCCCCCCCCCCCTCCCGAGAAAAAAAAAAGCATTTCAATATCATGCGTTGTCAATAGTGATAAAAGGCCCGTTTTTATTTCGTAGTGTGTCTCAGTACTCCTGTGCTTATTTCTAAGGATGTGCTTCTCTTAATGATTGCGATTGATGTTTAACTATTTCTTTCACGCAAGCTTGAACAGGAAGAAGCTAAAATTCAGGCAAGGAGACGAGTTTTCTTCCATGAGATGCAATCATTAAGACACATCTATTCACGAAAGTTGTGTGATTGCTTATGTGCTAAAGAATTGTGTCCATTACATGAATCAGACACTGTACAAAACGGTTGAAATCTACTGAAAGTCGAACTTCGTTTTTTTTTTATATTTCATTTCAATTTTAAGCGGGGATAGACTAGAAATTAGTTTGTCTATACTGGCAGGAGACATTACAGTTTTCCAGTACATGCTGCGCATTTAAACAGTCGCCATATTTTCGTGGTCAGAATCAGATAATGGACACGTGATATATTATGAAAATGAAAATACAAAACAACGAACATGCCATATGTACAAACATTATGAACTTCAATGAATTAAACTTACCTGTGATATTCTATATAAAAAACAAGCACGCCGATTAAATAATTTGATATAATTAATAGAGCACACAGTGATATCATGCATGGCAGATCAAATCAAGTTCAATTGGTGAGAAAGCTAAATGAAGTTAAAAAGTTGACTTATTTTCGTTTCTCTTTCAATTCATGAAAACAGAATTACATTGTATATCTATTGAAGAGGATTTTCTCTGTTGCGAACGATCGCCATATATAGCACTGTTAGTCTTCTGCGCAAATCCGAATCCCTAAATACTTTAATTTTTGCGTGATAATGTAATAACCCTGCTTATAATTTCATAAAGAACTCGCAAATTCAAAGTTTCAAACCGTATACTAAAACATTATATTGTATACGGTGTATTTCCAAAAACATTTTGAATGCGTTGCGTGTTAGCATGTTAATAGCACCAATCTGCCTTTTATTTTCCGTACGTAAAGCGCACAGAAACGTAACCAAATGTTACAAAATACAGTGAAATGCATTGTACGGCGTGGTACTATCATTAGAAGTATATCCCATTCCTTTTTTACTTTTATTTGCTTGAACCAAACCATGTGTCATTTTCGTAGCGACATCACTAGGAATTAAAATGTATTAAGATAATCGTTACTCATTTATTTTGCGCTACTATTATAGCATTTACATTTTCCAACTTTTATTGACATGCAGTACAATGTTACTGTATTGTTACGATTACGAATGTTGGTTATGAATTCAAAAGGCTGGTTTATTAATCGAACTACTAAGGTAATAGCTGTTTTGAAAGTAGTTCGATACAAGTTCAAAACGCAATCGAAGTCATTTTCATAGGGGGAACTGATAGCTCTAGAAAACTTGTTTAGGCTAGTAAAGATTGCCGTATAGGCAATCTTTGTAGAAAGTTTTGACTTAGGCCATCTTTTGAGTATTTTGAGAAATTATATAAAGAATTATTTGTTTTGATTATGTCAAGAATTAGTTTGAACTATGAGAATAAAAAGGCGCGGTTACCCAAACAATGTCGTAGTTCGATTAGACATGATGGGTAAAGTGAATTCATGACTTGACTAATCCATACTGAATTGATGATCACTTCTGTAAACCATCAGTTATGTCTTGTAATCGTAGTCAAAATTCTTTTGAGCGATGAGACGAAAACCAACAAACAAAATGCCGTGTATCATCGCTCGAGATTCCAACATTTGGCGTCACCCGACCAACAATAAGTGGCAAATCAAATGCAATATTATGTTGTGGGATAGCAGACTGTGTTACGATTTTTGAATGTTTCGAGCAATTGTTAAAAAAAAAGAGAAAATGAGGCAAAGTTCAAGAAATTAGAAAAAAAGCACGTAAATGCTGGCGATCATGTTTGATAATCAAAGTAAGAGATTACAATCGGCCGTGCGGATGTATATGATTGCCTTATTTACATGTCTGATTTCTGTAAACTATGTGATATTTAAATTTAAGTTCCCTTCCCTCCTTGATAAAAGTTTTGTTGGGTTTTCGCTATAGGCATTTATTAGGAAACGCTGTAAAAACGACAACAAATGCCTACTATACATCAAGAGATGACCTATACATACATGAAACACAAAAATTCTCTATGTTCTGATATAAATCAACTGCTTGTTTGTTTGTTTGTTTGTTTGTTTGTTTGTTTGTTTTGAATTACCATGGTCTTTGTCGGAGGAAAGATGAAGAAAAGTAGTAGAGTGTATCACTCTCAAATCCGGATGATTGCGATAAGTGTGTATCCCCGCCCTTTCTATACAGGTAAACGATTTAAGCTTGGTATGCTATTATAAAAGCCTGCATGTGTCACGCGGAAGAACTGATTCCGTGATCACTTTTAACCTTTCATAAAATTCACGTTTTAAGATGGTAACGATAGCTTGTAGGAGATAGAGTAAGTTAGCGTCCCTGACTGTGGTTCTGAACACAAAAGGAGACTGAAAAATTCCTTTACAAATTAGCAGACATAATGCCGATCCTCCAACACTGTTGCTCCATTCCGTCACTGATTCTGCTATCAATGGCGAAGAAAGAATACTGGTTGCGTGATTATCCACCCCTTGATAGCAGGAAGTTTATCTTTCATTGTTTAAGGCTTCGTTGATGCGGGGTTTACTCGGATACAAGGCGTGAACATTGCCGTCCGAGTTCTTTCATTCGAAATTCCTCAGAATACGCAATTCAATGGGCAATTAGCGCTGATACTTGGCAAAGCTGTTAGCCAACCCAATTCTTTGCAGACTTGACCTCTCACATGTCAGCTACACGCAATACACGGCAAACAGCTATCATTACAAACATTCTGATTAAAAAACAAAACAAAATGAAGACGCACACTTTTGAGTAGCGACACAGCTTTCTGTCCCTTTCTCAAATAGGTCCTACTTCTAAAAAATACACAGATGACAAGAGTCAGAATATCCTCCAAAGGGAACACGAGCTATCTGGGCATTAATAATGTTTGTCTTCCGATTTCTCTCCATGCCGTCACGGCCCAAACCATCATAAGAAATAAGCCAATAAGTTTTATTAACCAGGGAAATAATAGTACGCATTACATACATTTGGCGAATTATCACACAAATTGTCGACTTTATAAAAACGAGTATAATTGACAACTTAGGCCCTACGTGTATCTGCAGAGATGAACTTTAAACAGCGAGTCACATACCAAGGAACGAAAGTTATGATTATTTGAATAAATTCATTAATGAGGCCAATTAATAACCGTTGTAAAAGTACACACACGCATAAAAAGGTTTCAAGTTCGATATGTGATCATTGTATTAGCTCATAGATAAAGTATCATAAATTTTGCGTGATCGTTCGTTGGAATTATTTTTTTTTCAGTGCGATTTGTGCGTCATGTCAATCACCACTTCATGAAATGGAGTGCATGTATCAAACGAAACTCGCTGGTCATGCAATCAATAGCCTTGGTCAGCTCACTATTATTGCGTAATTCTATAGCCCTCGCCGCTTGGCCGCCGACGCCGCCGCCGCCGCGCGCACCATGCTTTGTTTTGTCTTCAATGGGGTCAAGAGCAATGCCTCATTAGCATACACCCTAGCAACGGAGGCGGAGTCTCGATCTGGCAAGAACAATAGGTGCGAGACGCAACGCAAAGGCGAGCGTTCGAAAAAAATGTAACCGAAAAAATTGTCTCAGAAAAACTGTGATTTGGGACACTTGTACTCATTTTTACACGCTGAACTTTTCTGTACAAACAGATAAAACATAAAGGAATCAAAATCCGTGATAAAAAAATTTCGACCCGAGCAGTGCTTCCCCTTCATTTTCGGCTCATTACGGGAAAACTCCCCGTGCGACTTATGACTCATTTTGTCGGAGCGCCACACATATTAATAGGGGGAGATTTTAATTTTATTCAAAATTTGGCTTTGGACCGAGAGGGCGGTAATATGAAGTCCACTTGGAAGCACTCTTGTGAAATAACAGAAAATATTAAAAACGTTTATCATGTAATAGATATCCGGAAAGACAAGAACCCGTTATTAAGACGATTTACTTGGAGACGCTCCAATCTTTGTGTTCAGTCAAGACTGGATTTCTGGTTAATCCATGAGTCTGTACAAAATATGGTGACAGATTGTGATATGGTCCCCTGTGTTTTGTCAGATCATGATTTTGTGAATTTACATCTGAGAATTAAAGAGTACACTGTGGGCCCATCTTATTGGAAGTTTAATAACAGTTTACTTAATGATGTTGAGTATGTTGAAAATTTAAAGGGACATTATGAGATGTGGGTAAATGAATGGGAAGATAAAAATGATATAGGAAAATTATGGGATTGGTTAAAATTCAAAATACGAGAATTTACAATCACATTTTCTAAAAGGAAGAAAAATATAAAAGAAATTAGAAGAAAAGAATTAGAACAAGAATTGAAAATGATAAATGACATGGACCCGACAGAAATGAATGAGCAAAAATGGGAAAAGAAAGAGAAAATTGAACAGGAACTTAACTGCATGTACAACTATTTAGCAGAGGGGGCCATATTACGTTCAAGATGTACCTGGTACGAGAAAGGAGAGAAGAGTACAAAATATTTTTTATCATTGGAAAAGACACAAGCACAGAGTACAAACATAGATGTATTAGATACAGGTGAGGAACTTATTGAACATCCCCATCATATACGAAATTTTGTGATGAAATCTTTTGGTAAACAGTTTGAAAACAGGGATACAGTGTCTGACAAAGTGATTTATGATTATATAAAAAGTTCCTGCTTAAAACACCTCACGGAAGATGAAAAGGCCTCTTGTGAAGGCCTGATAACACATGAAGAGGCAAGGGAAGTCCTCCTTGGGATGTCAAAAAATAAAACACCTGGTAATGATGGCTTATCGGTGGAATTTTATGAGACATTTTGGCCTTTGATTTCTAAAGAACTAATAGGATCATTTAATCATGCTTTTGAAAAAGGAAGTATGTCCGTGTCACAGAGGCAAGGAATAATTAAATTGATTCCTAAATCCAATAAAGATAAGAGATTATTGGGTAATTGGCGACCAATCACCTTAATAAATGTGGATGCAAAGATACTTTCTAAATGTCTAGCGAAACGTATGTCCAAAATTATTGGTAATTTGATAAATCCTCAGGAAACAGCATTTATTAAAGGCAGATATATAGGTGAAGGTATAAGACTGATTTCAGATTTAATGTTTTATGCAGATGCCAACAATGTATCTGGAATTGTGTTAGCATTAGATCTTACCAAAGCATTTGATTCACTCAGTCATAGGTATTTACTACAGTGTTTAGAATGTCTTAATTTTGGTCCGTCAATGATACAATGGGTGAGAACATTGCATGCAGGTATAAATAGCTGTGTATTGATAAATGGCTTTACTACTGGTTATTTTGAAATTGGAAGGGGTGTTCGCCAAGGCGACCCCCTTGCCCCCCTTTCATTCATATTAGGGCTCGAGATATATCTAATGAGATTGTTAAATAATCCAAATATTATTGGAATGGAGATGCTCGGAAAACAGATTAAATATACAGCTTACGCTGATGATATAACATGTTTTTGTAAGGATACAGAATCATTATCAGTATTATTAGAAAGCTTTCAAGAATTTTCTGATATATCAGGCCTTTGCCTCAACCGAAGCAAATCAGAAGGAATGTGGATAGGAAATGATAGACTATCGAAAGAAAAGCCACAGATGTTAAAGTGGTCAGACAATGGTCTTAGAATTCTTTGAATCTGGTTTTCATATGACAAAAAAGAAGCAATCCGAAGAAACTTTGAAGATCGATTGGGTGAGATTAAGAGAACATTTTTCATTTGGAAAAATCGTAATTTAACGTTAATTGGTAAAATTCAAATTTTGAAAACATTTATTATGTCTAAGATAATTTATTTGATGTCAAACATTGAAATTCCTCAAGATTTTGGGAAAGAAGTAGAGAAGTTAATGTTTTTTTTTTATGGAATGGCCCAGATAAGATTTCAAGGTCAACCATGTATGCACAATATGCTGAGGGTGGTCTCAAATTCCCCAATCTACAATGTATGATTGATACGCAGTTAATTAAGTTGGTTAAAAGATATTATGGAAATCGCAACCATCAATGGGTGCTATTGGGAGATTATTTCTTAAAAAGGCTTGGTGGAATTCTAGTGTTTCAAAGTAATTATTCCCTTGAAACTATTGATAAGAGGGGTATCCCTCCATTCTATGAGAATATTCTACAAATATGGTTAAAGACAAACATACATGAGGATTTTATTGGTGATGAAAATAGCCAAGCAGGCATCCTACAACAACCAGTATTTAATAACCAGAATATTTTGATTGATAAGCACTCAATATTCTGCAGGCCGTTTTTTGAAGCAGGTTTATGTTATATATATCAAATATTTAGTATTGATGGACGGCTCATTGATTTTGAATTTTGGTTAAGGAAAGGAGTGCCAAGCAAATATGATAATGTATATGGCAATTGTAGACTCTGTTCAAAAATACTCGAAATGTTCCTTCAATACACTCCTATTGGAGATGTTTTGGAAAGAAGAAGTGGCTCAAAAACAAAAGGATCTTATTATTTCACAGTTACAAGATGTGAAATCAAAACCAATATATGAGGAATTTTTAAAAGAGATTAAATCAAGACCTGTTTGCGAAACAGTTTTTGCTAGCAAGTATGGAATTCAACCAGAAGATTGGACGCAAATATATATGTTGCCATTTACATGTACAATTGAAGTAAAATTGAGAGAATTTCAGTTCAAGTTGTCGCATAATATACTTTACACAAATGAAAGATTGTTTAAGATGAAAATATCAGAATCAGAGTTGTGTACGCTTTGTAAGTCATGTGCTGAGACCCATGTACATCTGTTTTTTTATTGTAAAGCTGCCAAAGAATTACTTCAAAAATTTGTGGACGAAATTGGTACGATCTTTCATGTCAAATTAGAGGATTGTACAAGAATTAGAGTAATGTTTGGATTCATCAAAGACTGGAAAGGGCCCCACAGGAGTTTATTGAATCATTTAATATTGTTATACAAAAGGTACGTATATATTCAGAGATGCAAAGATACAGGTGTGAAATTTCATGGATTGACAGTATTTATTGTTAATATCCGATATATAGAATCCAACATTGCAAAACGAACAAACAAATTAAATTTCCATTATAAGAAATGGTCCCCTGTAGAACATATCTTTTAGGTCATTGTAGAAGAACATACAGTCGACTCTCGTTATAAAGAATATCCATATGGCAGAACCCCGACGTGATGGGGTAGTTTTTTTTTTGGGTCCCAGGGTTTGAAAATTTTCCTATTCAGAGGTATTTGTGCCCTGGATATGGCAAGGTTTCAAAAGTGACAAGATCACGGTGGTTTCGCTGGGCCCAAGAAGTTTATTGTAACGAGAGCTGACTGTATTTTTAGGATATTGTTCAATTGTTGAAGAGTTTGATACCTATCTTTTATTGTTGTTGTTGTTGTTGTTGTTGTTGTTAATTTGTTAAACAAAACATGATTTGTAATATGATTTTGTATGTTACGTTGTATCATGAAGAGGAAATAAATAAATTTGTAAAAGAAAAAAAAACACGCTTTCCGGTTACCTCTCGAATTTCGGTCGTCTGTATAAACACACAGCAAAATACGCGAGGCTCCTCTCGCATCGGCCACCTCAAAAGGTGGCGGACGGAACCTCTCGCATGAGCCTGTATTTGGCGGCGTATGCTGGCATACGCCGTGTTTATACAGAGCAAAATTCGAGAGGTCCTCTCGCATGAGCCGGCATGAGCCGGCATGAGCTCGTATTTTGCTTCTCTGTATAAACACGCTCTAAGACACCGCGTTAATGGCACTGCCCATACCAAAAATACACATAGCGCGTCACAGAATCGGTCTATAATTCCCTTTATAATAAGATTACTTATATCATCATAACCAGCACTTCGTTTATTTTTTATTGCAGTAACAGTGTCTATTATTTCATATTTCGTTATTGGAGCAAAGAAAATAGAACTGGGATTGGACTGACCTAAAAATTTTGCAAAATTCCTATCAGACTGTGGTACTTCTTTTGCCAGATTCTCTCCAGTCATTGTAAAATAAGGATGAAAAATATTTGCTATATAACCAGAATCTTCAAAAATTTTATTACTAAATCTTTCTTTTGTAATGTTTAATTTTTCTTTTTGATATATCCATGGCCTGCTTTAATATCTCTCATGTATTTTTACATCATTTTTATATTTTTCTATCTGAATCATATAATATTTCCGCTTTTCCGATCGTATAACCTTAGTCAAAATATTATAAGTTTATGAATTGAGTAATTGTCAAGGTATGGGGAAAAAGTTTAATTTTTGTTTTAAATAGTAAATTCTTAGCATTTTAACCTGGCCTTTGACCCTTGAACCTGTAACCATAAAATTCACAAGAGAATCACTCTCAGGCAAAACATGCATAAATATGTACTAAGTTTCACGATGAAACCTAAAGTAACTTCCAAAATACGGAGGAAAAGGTGAAATTCAGCACTTTAACTTGATCTTTGACCTTTGACCTTCTTGGCTTCCCGGAGAATGTCTATTAGGTAATGTATATATACACCAAGTTTTTTTTTAATCCTACAGGCATTGCATGAAAATGAGGGAGAAGGTGAAATTTTGACCTTGACCTTTTACCCCTGACATTTGACCCCATGACCCCAAAATGCCCTTGATAATCACTGCCAGTCATTATATGCATATGTAGTATGTTCCATGAAGATAACTTAAACGATTTCCGAGATGTGGAGAAAAAAAAAATTAACATTTTCACTTGACCTTTGACCTCATGACCTAAACCTCTAGCCAGAGAATCTTTATTGGGTAGTACATGCATACATTTTAGTTAAAAAAAAACCTTCAGTCATTGCATAGATATGGGAGAAAAAGTGCAATTTTTAGCATTTGACCTTGACCTTTGACCTTGAGCATGTGCACCAAAAAGTTGATAGGCACAACTTCATCTACTCATGCATATACATACCAAGTCTCATTTGGATACCTCAAATAGTTTCTTAGTTACGCTGTCCACAAAATTAATTACGGTCGGGCGGACTGAAGGACAGACGGAAGGACGGGCAACCCGAAAAACGTAAGGGTTTGAGAACCCGTCTGCTTGCAATATATCGAAAGAGACTACAAAGAAACTTACCTGGCTGACGCGATTTACCGGGATGATGAGTCGTTTTGGAGTATTTTGAGAGAAATAATAAAAGTCGGAAAACCGACTTTTTATTCTAGAAGGATCCAGACTTACTTGGTCTCAGGGAAAACTCGACAATTTACACGCAGTTCGTGATCGCCATGTTCTATCATATACCTCCTATATAGATTCCTCTCATCTGATTGGTTAAAAGTGGAGTCATGAAAATAGCTGTGCCCCATTTTTGATCAAAACGACGTCATGATTTGCCGGGCCCGGGGCATACAATCAACTGTGCCCTGTAAATAGGTTTGGAGACAGTCGCAACCCAGTGCACATAGATCACTCATAATTATGTACGTACCAATGATACAACCGCCGCGTTGTCGATCAGCGTTGATTACGAGTGCTGTAAAAGAGACTAGAATCTATATTTTCGGTATCTGTATTTCGGAATCTATATTTGAGGTATATTAAACAAATAATGACAGCTTGATATTCGGGGCATAGTTAAAGTTATGCAGTCCCTCGAAATCACTTTTGGCCCGTAATATTAACTGTGCCCCTGATAGCAGTCATTATTTGTATACTGTATAATAGTATTATAAAATGGGTTCAAGAATGTAGCCAATTCTCGCTATCGCCAATGACGTAAAAAGTACCCGGATGTGGCTTTTTCGTCAAGATTTAGTGCACTTGGTAGCAAGGGCACTTCCGGCGCGGGGCATAATTTGCACAACGCTAGCGTGCGCGTACGTGTACCTTACCTATAGCGCAGCGCCGACCACGGATACTAGTACAGTAGGCCGCTGTACCGCCCGAGCCAGCGAGTGGCCAGGCCTGTCATACTCACGTACACTGTAGTCCCCGCCGGCGGCCGGCCTTGCATTAGCATGCACCACTGCACGCAACGCATATTAAGCTAACACATACCGGTACGGCGTACTGCTTGATCATGCCATCGATGTGCACATCACAGATCAGTCATCTCTGCATACGCTGAAAATATGCTGGAAAATATTCACCCACCTGGATATACAGTATATCGTCATGGAATGCCAATCTTTTTTTTTTCTTCTTCTTTTATTTGTTCTCTGTCGAAATGTCGCGAACACAATCGGGAACGAACAGTGATCTCGAACTTATCCTGTCTCTGAAGCAATTTCTTCCAAGTAAGTACGTACAATGTACGTAGGCATGGCACTAGGCCTACTACCTAGTGCTACTATAATACTACCACTACTAGTAAGTCGCGCGTGCACGTACTGCGCTGTGGAGTCACCCGCAAACTTCACCCACGCGGCCACGTCACGTCTCGCAGGCCAGTAAGGGTCCTATTTCTGCAGATTTTTTTCATTTATTGTCGTGCGAACAATACATGGCAGCTTCGCAGCAACAACCAATAGTCGTATTAACAGCAATTTCTTAAGAATGGAGAAATTTCAAATCATATTAAAGCTGTAATTCAAGTCGAGAAAACCGGAAGTACACGTAGAATACAGTCGGTTGTGTGTGTAAATAGCATTAGTCACGTATCACGCGCGTACGAACGGAAGTGACTTTGCTACCGGACTATCCCATAACGCACCGTAAATGACGCTTAAATCAACATCCGGGTACTTTTTACGTCATTGGCGATAGCGAGAATTGGAAGCGCTGAAAATGAGTCACGTGTGCTTGTATTAATTTCTCACTAACGTGCGCGGCCTGACGTCACAATGTTTACACTAGCAGTGCCACTCAATCAGTTGTTACAAGTGCGTCTCGCGCTACTATACGCGCTGTCAATCCTGTAAACAACTTCTAGATCGGGCTGCCGGCCGGCCTTTCTTGTGTGCATAATGGCATAACATGTGTGGCGTACGTATACTCTTATACATACAGTACTTATATGTGCGGGATTTCCGAGTGCGACTTGCGTCAATGTTTGGGACGAACATCTTCGGACATCTTGATCCACAAAGGTACGTGAAAAATGCTGCTAGTTTTTGACCCATTTTATAAAACAAATGATGCACAGGATTATTTCGTGGCGTTAGTGGAGATGCAGCTCACTCTCGGGTATTTACAATGTAGTGCAACATGCACGAGGCTTCGCCTCGTGCATGTCTCACAATTGTAAATACCCTCGAGTGCGCTACATCTCCACTAACGCACTCTATCCTGTGCATCATTTGTATACTAAACGAGGCCTAACTGAACAGACAGGAAAGTGCGTGCTAATCCTATACAAAACAAATGGACAGCGCGCGGTCCTGAATCCTATACGCACATGACCTCAGTTGCTGAGACGCGCTGTCTTTGAAGTTCTTGTTGTTGTTTATAAAGCGTCTTTGATTGTGTTTAGAGGTGCTTGATAGGCGCACACTTATTTTGCATGCGCGCCGAAGAGGTTTTTGTTTTGTTTTGTTTTGTTTTGTTTTTGTTTTTTGTTTTTTATGCGTGCGTTGTATCAACTCGGACCATTACTGCGAGTAGCCAGAATGCGAAACGCTAGTTTATTTAGGCCGCTCCCATAGTAGGCCTACAACACTGTTCAATCCAGAGGGACAACCAAGACAACTCAGCCCGCCGTCAAAGCGAGGCCGAGTTATCCCAGAGTCCGAGTTTAGCCTAACCCCGTTCGGGTAAGTTCTGAGACAGAACCTTTTTGGTTAATATTTCGCATTTTCGTCATTACCCATCGAATATCTTGAAGAAAAAAAAAAAAAGAAAAGAAAAGCCTTAGCCTTAGTCGCCATCACCATCCCGTGAGTGTATGATTTGTCAGAAAAGATCAAAAGATTATTATAAAAATGGGACATCATCAATCTTTCGATACCAATGAGGTGATCATCCTGTAATTAAATGGTTTGAGAGGGGCGTTAAGGAGACAATCCGGGAAGCGTATTTTTCATTTACACGCAAGCCTGTGGCTTTTCGCAATTAAATTCAATGAAACCGCTAGTAATACGTCTATGCTTACTCCGCTCGGGTTCGTTGCGAAGAGTTGTGTGGGTGCCTCTGCTCGCGACGATTCGATTCGTACACGTTCATCAGTGAGTGTGTGCACGGGCTGTGGAAGTTTTACCTGCCGTGGTAGACTCTCATCGAATTATTATTGTGTAAATTAATAAGTATGTAAACGAGTGCGAAAAACAAAACAATGCAAAACAAACAATCTGACAAGGAGGAGAGGGGGAGAGAGAGAATCATATTCACAGGAAAGAGATAAAAAAGCAATGAATATTCTGTGATATCTCATCAGTCATGCGCAACAGTGATCAATGTTATTGCGGGTTCCATATGGAAGACCGGATGCACAAGGTAGGCTACCTATATACAATGATGGGAATGTATTTATTTCTCAGCCCCCAACCCCCTCTGTTATATTTGTTGCTATTAAAGGCCCCTAAATAGTTGTTATCTTCAGACTGTTGATATATTATTTTGTTTCTCAAACCTGCCCCTCTTTTCTTCATACTAGTTTCAAAGACTCACTGTGCATATGCATTTTCCGACCTCTCTCGACCCCTTCCTTTTTCAAATGCATGACTCGTGTATTTCTTCCCTTCCTCGATCGCTGCTTGAATTATCATACAATTTATTTGTTTCTTACGACTTTCTCTGCCTCTCCCCTCCTCTCTTTCTCATTTCAAAACTTTACAATGTTTGTTAACAAGACTACTTTCTACTTTCTACATTGATCAGTTTGTCTAGAAACACTGTACAGTCACGTGTACAGTGTAGTATTAGTATGAAGGAAAATTATACCACTATTGCATGAATTCATTATCACTTTATTCACTTCTTTTTGTTCAAACACTTTTTTTTTCATGAAGGTTTATACAGAGATAACCTGATCCTCCAATATCCAAGAATATTGTATAATACAAACTAGAACTATCACTCAATGTGATTTATACCCCCTACTAACAAAGTAACTGACATTTGCCATATCTCACGTCAAGTGCTCAAAACCTGAGTACAGTAAATAAATCAACAATTTTTATGATTTTCATTAGAAATACTGTTACCATAGCAACACAATGTTTGACATTAAGAAGAAAGTTAAGTAGAAAGTTTGCCCAGCTATATCATAACTGTCACATGTGCCAAACCTCAAGTCAAATGCTCAACACTGAGGGAATAGGGGAATTCACGATGTCATTGTATGATTTTCATTCAAAATAAAATTATGCTGTCACCATATTGTGTCGAGCCCACTAACGTCAATAATATTCGACCGCTAATGTGGCTGTCGTATCTTTTAACATTTACACTCCCAATACAATGTGCCATAATTCAGTCAGATCATTTGATTTTCTTTATTCCGAGTGGTTCCCAATCGACGTGGTCTCTTACTCTTTTTTTTTAAAGGGACTGTACAGTACTGTCTGAGGTGGGGATTCATGTTTTGATTAATCTGTATACACGCAATCTCAGTTTTAAATTCGAAAAGACACACTGTATGTTCCATTCTCTTGCAAAACAGAAAGAAATGACTGTATTTCATTTTTGTAATATATGATCGATGCAGAAAATTCCGGATAAATTCATTTGAATTTGGATCGTGTAATGTCATAACAACCACTAATGTCATAAGACGACGACAAATGTCATAACGACCACTAATGCCATGACACGTCAACGACAAATGTCACAATGACCACTTTCATGTCATAACACGTCGACGACAAATTTCATGATGACCACTAATGTCATAACACGTCGACGACAAATGTCATAGCGACCAATAATGTCATAACGTCGACGACAAATGTCAAAATTTCCATTTTTGCTGCAAATTTCATAGACGTCGACAATAATATCATAACCATAATCTCATAACACGTCGACGACAAATGTCATAATGACCACTAATGTCATAACGCGTCGACGAGAAATGTCATAACGACCAATAACGTCGACAACAAATGTCGAAATTTCCATTTTTACTGCAAATGTCATAACACGTCGACGACAAATTCATAGCGACCACTAATGTCATAACATGTCGACGACAAATATCAAAATCGGATTAACCACAAATGTCATAACACGTCGACGGCAAATGTCAAAATTTCAGTTTTTACTGCAAATATTATGTCGACGACAAATGTCATAACGACCACTAATGTCATAACACGTCGACGACAAATTTCATAATGACCGATAATGTCAAAGACGTCGACTACAAATGTCATAACCACTAATCTCATAACACGTCGACGACAAAATAAATGTGAAAATTTCTTCTTCTTTTTTTACTGTAAATGTCATAACACGTCACTGACAAATGTCATAACGACCACTAATGTCATAACACGTCGACGACAGATTTCATAATGACCAATAATGTCATAAGACGTCGACGACAGATGTCATGACCACTAATCTCATAACACGTCGACGACATAATGTCAAAATTTCTGTTTTTACTGCAAATGTCAGAACACGTCAATGACATAATGTTAAAATCGAATTAACCACAAATTCCATAACGCGTCAACCACAAATGTCATAGGACCTAATGCATCACAGGGGAGGATCCAGGAATTCTGTAAAGGGGAGACACCTTAACAAAATCAAAGGTTGATGCAACCTCCTCCCTTTTTGAATTGTATTTCTTTTATTTTAACAAAAATACAGACGGGGAGGGGCGCCGCGCCCCCTCTAAATCCGCGACTGCTTCAGCCACAGGTTAATGGTAAAACCCGACTTTTCAAAACTACAAGCTGGCGCAACCCCCTATTTTTTTTTCTTTTTATTTCTGTTGTTTTAACAAAAACAGAAATGGGCATCAGAGGGAGATGCACCCGTCTCGATCCGCTATTGCGTCATCCACAAATGTCAAAACTCACTGCTTGCATTTCATGGGCGGATCAAGGAATTCCGTAAAGGGGAAACACCTTTTCAAAATGAAAGGCTGGCGCAACTCCACCCCCTAATTATGTTCTTCTTATTTGTTTAAACGAAAAAAAAAAAGAAAAATGGAGGGGTGCGGCAGTCTTTACTTTTGTACAGGCGCCTCCCCTTTACGGAATTCCGTGATCCGCCCCTGTGACGCATTCTGAAATTTGTGATAAATTTGGAAAATTTGACATTCATGGTCGACGCGTTTATGAAATTTGTGGTTAGTTCGATTTTAACATTTGTCATCGACGTGTTATAACATTTGTGGATAATCAGACTTTGATATTTGTCCGATGTTACGACTTTTGTCGTCGACGTGTTATGACATTAGTAGTCGTTATGAAATGTGTCGTCAACGTGATGACATTTGCAGTAAAAATGGAAATGTTGATATTTGTCGTTGACGTGTTATGACATTCGTGGTTAATCCGATTTTGACATTTGTCGTCAACGTGTTAATCCGATCTTGACATTAAATCGTAGACGTGTCATGACAGTGGTCATTATGACATTGTCGTCGACGTGTCATGACATTAGTGGTCGTTATGACATTTGTCGTCGTCATCTTATGACATTAGGGAGCTTTAGATTTTAGACGCGCGGTTGCGGACGTTCAAAGGGGAAAAAATGTTCTGAGCGTGCGCAGAAGGGTTAGAAGTGCGCAGAAGCGTACGTCAAGTTGACGTGCGCTTCTGTTTTTATTTTTTTCCCCTTTGAACGTCCGCGCGTCTAAAATCTAAAGATTCCTGTTAGTGGTTGTTATGACATTACACGATCCAAATTCAAATGAATTTATCCGGAATTTTCTGCATCGATCATATGTTAGAAAAATAAAATACAGTCATTTCTTTTTTGCTTTGCAAGAGAATGGAACATACAGTGTGTACATTCGAATATAAAACTGAGATTACGTGTACAGATTAAAGAAAAAAGTAAGAGAAAACGTCGATTGGGAACCACTCGGAATAAAGACAATCAAATGATCTGACTGAATTATGGCACATTGTATTGGGAGTGTAAATGCTTAAAGATACGACAGCCACATTAGTGGTCGAATATTATTGACATTACTGTGGGCTCGACACAATATGGTGACAGCCTAATTTTATTTTGAATGAAAATCATAATACAATGACATCATGAATTCACTTAACTCCCTCAGTTTTGAGCATTTGACTTGAGATTTGGCACATCGCGGTGACAGTTATGATATTTAGCTGGGCAAACTTTATTTCTTCTTAATTTCAAACATTGTGTTGCTATGGTAACAGTATTTCTAATGAAAATCATAGAAATTGTTGATTTATTTACTGTACTCACTCAGGTTTTGAGCACTTGACGTGAGATATGGCAAATGTCAGTTACTTTGTTAGTAGGGGGTATAAATCACATTGAGTGATAGTTCTAGTTTGTATTATACAATATTCTTGGATATTGGAGGATCAGGTTATCTCTGTATAAACCTTCATGAAAAAAAAGTGTTTGAACAAAAAGAAGTGAATAAAGTGATAATGAATTCATGCAATAGTGGTATAATTTTCCTTCATACTAATACTACACTGTACACGTGACTGTACAGTGTTTCTAGACAAACTGATCAATGTAGAAAGTAGAAAGTAGTCTTGTTAACAAACATTGTAAAGTTTTGAAATGAGAAAGAGAGGAGGGGAGAGGCAGAGAAAGTAGTAAGAAACAAATAAATTGTATGATAATTCAAGCAGTGATCGAGGAAGGGAAGAAATACACGAGTCATGCATTTGAAAAAGGAAGGGGTCGAGAGAGGTCGGAAAATGCATATGCACAGTGAGTCTTTGAAACTAGTATGAAGAAAAGAGGGGCAGGTTTGAGAAACAAAATAATATATCAACAGTCTGAAGATAACAACTATTTAGGGGCCTTTAATAGCAACAAATATAACAGAAGGGGTTGGGGGCTGAGAAATAAATACATTCCCATCATTTTATATAGGTAGCCTACCTTGTGCATCCGGTCTTCCATATGGAACCCGCAATAACATTGATCACTGTTGCGCATGACTGATGAGATATCACAGAATATTCATTGCTTTTTTATCTCTTTCCTGTGAATATGATTCTCTCTCTCCCCCTCTCCTCCTTGTCAGATTGTTTGTTTTGCATTGTTTTGTTTTTCGCACTCGTTTACATACTTATTAATTTACACAATAATAATTCGATGAGAGTCTACCACGGCAGGTAAAACTTCCACAGCCCGTGCACACACTCACTGATGAACGTGTACGAATCGAATCGTCGCGAGCAGAGGCACCCACACAACTCTTCGCAACGAACCCGAGCGGAGTAAGCATAGACGTATTACTAGCGGTTTCATTGAATTTAATTGCGAAAAGCCACAGGCTTGCGTGTAAATAAAAAATACGCATCCGGGAACCAGTGAAGAGGCCCACACTTGACAAGAGAGGAGGTCTCCATTTCATTTTATCACACGCGTGGGACCGAGCCGTTCGCAAGATCCCAAGCCGTCTTTCGCGCGCTGGACAAGGTCAGTGCGCTCTGCACGATCTCGCACTATTTAAGGGCCTTCCAATCATGGGGAGCATCATTTACTCGAAGGAGCCAATCGATAATTGGCGAAAAGTCGCATCAGTGAGTTTGTTTTCCAATGTTTTTTATTCAACTCATTATCGATCTTATGTACAGGTGTAATACTTTGTTCACAAGAACTTATCTACATGTTATACAGTGTAGTAAATGTGTGCACAAGTGAATTATGTTTCAGCTCTTATGCTCTTCTCGATCAATCAATATTTTCTCTTCCTCTGTAAATGCATGATCTGACATCTCGATGTAACAAATAATGCACCGAACAAAAGAAAGTTGCAACCTCGCCAGCCCAACTATTTGCAATAACGGACGTTGTGTCACCACAACTGGAGGTTTAAGGTGTGAGTGCTTTGACGATTACGAGGGAACTCTCTGCAACCAACGAATAGGTTTTTTTTTTTTCTCAAGACAGGTCTACGTTAATCTATCCTGCATCCAATTACTCTGCACTTCAACACATTTCGTTTTATATATTTTCACAGGTGCATTTTGTCACGGCCCATTACTGAATGTATTACCGAATTCAAATGTGCTCTTATTGCTACCTTGCAAGTCCGTAAATGGGCCGTGTGAAAACGTCTATCCAGTCACTATCATAATTACCTATCATGTCAATGGAACGAGATTTTATCAAACGTTGAACTTTGAATGTTGTCGCCAGCTTTGACAAACTCCCTGCTTTGTTGAGTAAAAACTTCACCTTGATATGTGTAATGTTACCTATTGTTTTCTACTCTTCCCGTTGGATTCATTTTCAACTGCCAAGTAATTTTGTTTGTCATCTATTGATACGTTGGTTTTTTTCACAAAACTGTTCTATAAAAGCCACACGGTAATGAAAGTGTAACAAGAATCAATGTGAAGATGTGGGATGAGACTGCATTTAGAATGTGACTTCACGTTTTTCTAAAGCTTCACATTTTTCCTCTCTGATGATATCTTATTATAAATGCATTTGCCATAACCAAAATTAACGGTCTCACCTAAGCTTTTGTCATTGTTTTGCTGAAAACTATGTTATGCCAAAACAGCAACAAAAAAGTTCTGTTAACCTAAGAAGTTGCTGGAGATCACTTAAAAAAGTGACAGAAAGATATTTACTGACTGGCTCTCACACTAACTTTTAACTGTAATCTTTGACTATGTATACATAATCTTCTCTGTTTCACAAGGTATGGTTATATTCACAGTAAGCGCACAGAAATTAAGCCGTGACCCACAACACAAAATGATATGTGCATACATATTATAATAATTCATGATATAGCAACGTATATTAACATATGATATGCATGTATCTATTGCTCTTTCTGAATATGGTATTCGAATCGGTTCCGTTCTCGAGAGCAATGAAATAATTAGTATCATTTTTAGTAAGGGAAAGCCGGGTGTAGATTCATGGTTTTAACCTCTGTGTGTACATGCGCATCGTGAACGCAGATTACTTGTTGCCAATTTGAAGACGAACTTAAAGACCCTGTATAGTGGGGATACAAATGTGGCTCGATAGAATAGATCATTTTCAGGTTCGAAACCACACGTAGGCCTGATAGAACCATGTAGGCCAACACGGAAACATGCGCTCATCGGCAAAAATTCATCTCTAGTGTGAATAAATGTATATATATATATATATATATATATATATACACACACACATGTATATATCTATATCTGTCTATATATATATATATATATATACATGTCTATATATACATGTATATACATATATATTTGTATATTTATTATCTTATTTTATTTCATTTTTTTTTTTTTTGCTGCGTGTGTACTGCGCATTGAGTTTCAAGCTACGTTTACGCCATGTTCCCAGCAGCCGCGACAGCCCGTTAGAATGGAACGTAGTGAGCCGTTAGTAGATGGGATAATTTTCCTGTGTTTCCCCTCCGTTTTCTTGTCTTGTTCGTTCTAGTCCTCGCTCCGGTGAACATGTAACTATCAGACGCCGTTCTCACGTCTTCTGGTGAGGCTGTTTACACAATAATTCCGTCGTGTCTCACTTCAATTCAATTCAATTCAATTCGTTTATTTTCATTCTTTTTTTTTCTTTCAACAAACACATAACACAAGATAAATCAGATATTATACATCATAAACAAAAAACATTTGCCTTTGCAATGAATAAATGATATCGATAAACATAAGAGCGCATACTGGCAAAAAAAAACCCAATAATACAAAGTCATGCTTCAGTTGAAAAAAAAAGGAAGAAAGAATAGAGAGGTCCACTAAAAAGCAAAGCTTGTAGATTGTGAACCTCTCATAAAACTTATGAATTACATATTTACAAACACTTGTGACAAATATGATACACGACAGTACGGGACAAAACAGAAGAAACACAACAACATGACACAACTTGCCAGAATAGATGGAAAGTATGGAAGGAAAGAAAGAAAAAGAGAGAATGAGAGAATGCCTACACGCTGAACAAGGGAAATGGAACAGGGGATGGTAGAGAATGTGCTTCATAGAGTTGGCGCTGATTGCAGCTGTGCAAGGATTGTGATGGCTACTTCTTTACGTAATAATGAATTCAGTGATTGAATGATTGGTGGGTGGATGATAAACCCTGAGGTTGACAAAACCTATAGCTAAGGGAAAAAAAAAAACATATCAGAGAGGATTTAAAAGAAAAGATTTCAACTTGCGCTTAAAAGAATACAAAGATGGGGAATTTTTTTATTTCATAGCTCAGTGAGTTCCAAAATCTAGGACCGGTGTATATACATAAAAATGTATTCTGAGCCAATAAAGTTCTCAGGAGGGGTAAATGAAACTCATTAGATTGTCTAGTGGGATAATCATGAAAAGACTGGTTCCGTGGGAACATTGAATTGAAAATACTGGGAAGTGCATTCATATATCAATACGGACCGACAGCCTTCATGTATTGCTACATCCTATACGTGCTGTCATGCTTTGTTGCGTTCATCCCGTTTTATTAGGGCGTACAAGGTTTCACATTAGTAACGGGACTGGGCGTGATTTTTTTTTTTTTTATTTACTTTTATTTATTTATTTATTTTTTTTGGGGGGGGGGAGGGGAGTTTAACAATCGGACACGGCATCCACGGCAATCACGGCCTGTCGCGTTTGCCCATCCCGTTTTGGTTTGTTTTGTTTGTTTTTTTGTTTGTTTTTTTGTTTGTTTTTTTTGTTTTTTTTTTTTGCCTGGAACGTGACTGCCGTGACCGCCGGGAGCATGGTGAAAAGTTATGATGAGCAAAATTCGTCTCGGGGACTTCCTATCCTGGTCTAGCCAGCATGTTCTCTCCCCAAACTACCGGGTCTTTAAGAACTATATCAAGCACTATTATCAAGAAAAGAGAGTCTTTTTTCCTTTTTTTGCCACGAATCTTTATGGTCATGTGCATTCCTATATATGACAAATTCATATCAAGATTTTGTGGCTAATGTAGACCTATTATATGACATTGCCTATGAAAGGAGGGTCTCCGTGTATTTCGAATCCGTGCGAGAATGGAGGTACTTGTTCGGATTCCAGCGACATGACAAGCTGCACATGTGAATGTCCAGAAGGATTTGAGGGATCCCGATGTGAAACAGATACCCTTTAGTGGAATGGGGTTCTTAACAACCGTCTCACTAACATCGAGAAACAATTTCTAACTTTTTTAAATGTATGTATAAGCTCTTTTATAGGAAACCACTTGCCACTATGAAATAGTCTACGGGGATTGATCACAACTTCTTCACAGTTTTCATATATTTTATTATTTCTTTTGTCTGTTTCCTCTCTTTGTTGACCTTAGAATTAAATCTAATAACTAACTTAATAATTAATTCAAAGGCGAAGAGGAAAAGATGAAATTTTGATCCATTCATGTCGCATAACACTGTATGTGGCTGTGTCATTTAAAAATATCACAACTATCATTTTGACGATGCCTTACATAGCATTTTTCCTGCTGAATGAAAAAAAAAAAAGAATTACGTATCTTCTCACTTTTCTTGTGATTTGTACATTCCTTTTTCTCTCCCTTTCTCTATCACCCTTTCACCTTTCTTGCCTTTCCTCCCCATACGAACATAATCATGCAGATAAACATGGGCTGTCACAGAAAGATGGTGTTCGCTTTGTACAGCAATCAACCGGTTCTATGTGCTGTTGCATTTCAACGATACTAAATTGTCAATGAAATAAGCTCAAAACTAATACATGACCACAGAGTTTTGCGCTGTGTATAGATTACTAACGAACTATCTCATGATTCTTCGTTTCATTCTGATGAAATTAACAATTCCTTCCTTGGCAAAAGACAATGTTAGATCTTCTCCTTTCTGGGCTAAATGGCGTTGTATGAGCATGCATATTTCAATTCAATTCAAGTGACATATTTTCATATAAAGTAATACAAAGCAATATACATAACGCATTACGTGAGTATTATTTTAAGAAACTTTGAATTACATAACTTTCAACAAAACATGGATACAGTAATTATAACAATATCAACTTTGTTTTTAGGTATATAAACAAGTAAGCAATAAAATTTTATTCTGTAAATCTATATGGAAAAGAGAAATTCACAATACAAACATAGCTCGCAAATTTTATGAATTGCTCTAGAAGATGTCTACTCTGGAAAATTTCGTTGTTTAACGCCTGTACTTTCTTGTTTGCCTTTCTGTGCGTTATTAGGAGATGATGCCTTCACTCTGTTAAGACACTTTAACTAAAAGATAATAGATATCCAAACGGATATGGAAGATATATTTCGAACCCATGGCATTTCACCTAAACTGTGCTTCGTGCGTCAATATATCATCCACTGGAGTGCGTTACTCGCAGGTTGGCACAGATGTTTGGAAGCAAACAGTCAGTAAAAAGAAAATAGGCCTCCACTTAATTCTGTAATTTCTACTTCAACATTCCTGTTGAACTAAGACATTGTTATACACTTTTGTTGGCTGTCTAGCATGCAAAACTGGGGTAGCAGAGCGGGGAGGGGCGGGGGCTGGACTGGGAAGGGCTGAATCCCCCGCATTTCTGTTTCTTCATTATAAAAAAAGCAAAAAAAAAAAAAAAAAAAACCGAACAAAAGACCCCTCTCCCCCAACACATACACCAAAGTCCCATGGCCGATGCCATATTAAAGGTGAAGGTTTTGGAAAATTTACTATAAAGCTTGACAAATTCTGCTATATTCTGATTACAAAGTGCTAAAACTTTCATCTGCGAAACTCTCAACAATTTTTTTTTTCCGATGAAATCCACCCTTTTAAGCGGTAACGTGCACTCATACATTTTAATTATATCCTTTTCAAATATAATTGGGGAAATTCAAATATGAACATTTTCAAGTAACAGTATTATTCATGAACCTTTCAATGTCTTTGGTTTATGAGTGCACGCTTGTGGTGCATCCTTCTTAGTTTGCTTCATTTGAAATATTTAATATTCAAAGAAATCATTCCCTCATTGACTAACCACTGACAACCGTATAGGGTTAAAAGGTAAGTATTAAAATATAACACCAAGCTGCGTTAAGCTTATTAGAAATAAGACGTGGAAAACGGACAGTACGCCTTCTATAGCTTTGTGCTTTGAATTTTCATATTATTTTTTTTTTTAATTAAGATACCTGTGCTTGGGTTTCCCTTAAATGAGATTTGATAAAATTCTACAGCAAAAATGGAAATTCAGAGATCAGTACACTGACATCAGATGAACAATATAAAAAATTCTCCGGTTGTCTGACCAATCTAATACTTTATAAAAGCATTTAATTTTTGCATTCTTGCAGAAGGGACGATACAGTGAAATGTTCTGAACATGAACTCTATTTTTCACCGTAACCTTGACAAAAATTAATGGATTTCAACCTTCTCTTTAAATCATGTCTCCATGTTTTGTAACGCAAACAGAAGGCCAAAAAGACCTTAATCAATGACAGCAACAGCAGCAACAACAACAGAACAACAAAACAGGAAAAAAAAAAACAACCTTTCATGCATCATTACTTTTCCCGTTTAATTGGTGATGTTTCTGAAAGATGCTGCCGATAGCGAATATTTTTAGACCTATTCGACTACCTTTGTAGTAAATAATTGGTTCGCCGTTGTGTTTCATACAAGCCTCTGTTGCAGCTTATATTTGAAAATGTTTTTGAATGACGGATATATTTGTTTGATAGATACTTTATTTCTGCAAATCAGAATGCATAAGTTACATAATCATGAAGATGAGGGAAACATACAGAGTACATTTAAAACAGAGTCGTTTCACTTGCATAAACAACGATATAAAATGAAATTAATGTTATATACATACAGTATGCATGTCTATGCAGCAGGGATTACAATAACAATTGTAATTAAGAAGCGATTTTGCAGAGGGCCGCCATAGTAAGCATTGCTCGAAAAGATGGCCGGCCCGAGGAAAAGGTAGGGACTTACTAGATTCGTAACAATACAAATTCTAAATGAAAGAAAGATATTATTCAGAGGGGTGAAGACTCAGGTTTGAGTTTCTTCAGTTTGTCTCCCTCTAGATGACAGGTTCGAGTCCCACTGGTTCCTTTTTCCGACATGTTTGTTAATTTACAGATCAGCAGTTGCGATCTTAACAAATTTTCATTTGTATAGGGAGACAAACTGAAGAAACTCGAACCTGAATACAAATTCTACTGCGAAGATAGCAGGGGAAAATAAACTCTGGTGTGTGATGGTGGTGAATGTGCGTGCAAATGCTTGAAAGTGCACGAGGGCAGATAGACTGGAATTTAGAATAA